>NC_059537.1:12570592-12873592 GCF_905220415.1 Colias croceus
ACTTCATCTGAATTCGTAACTAGTTTTTCAAAATTACTTGGAGTTAATTGTACTACGTCTGAAGAGGAGTCGTAAAGGGCATACGACCCGGCGATGAAGAATAATAACCCTGAGAAAAGAAAACAAAAAAATAATTTATACCGGCGAAAGAGGCTATAACATAAAGAAATAATTTTACGGTCTTTATAAGTTTATAAACTTACCTAGATGCTTTAAATGTAACATTTCCGCTACTTAAAAATCTTACACTTAATTAAAAACTATGTAAATGTATAAAATCAGCGTAATTCAATCGTCAACCGTGAAATGTGAATATCAAATTCTCTGAGAAACAAACACGTCAATTCTTTTTGCCAAAATAACATGGACAAGATAGAGAGATTGACTAAATTGTCCATGGATTTCGTGGAGTTACGCGATTGGTTGATGAAATTGTATCCGGGAAACGTACGAAGTAATTAATATTGCGATTTTCCCAAGATTTTCCCAATGAGTACTAAATCAGATTATTAATATTATGATTGTTTTAGAACTAACGAGTGCAGAAATTACCTGCGAATACTTATTACAGTATTCGTTTATTAAATCTTCCTAAATTTGGAAACTAAATAAGATAATGAAGATTATGAGTGCTTTTACAGGAGTTAGGACCAGCAGGTGCAGAAATTATCTAACTATGAATTCAAGATCGTTTTACGTAGCTTGATATCGATAATTCAGAAGCAAGATACTAAGAGGAAATCTAATACTTCCTCTTTATTCTAAGAAAAGATAGGTTAATAAGCCTGCTGATAAAATTTATAAAATACTGGACTCTTTATAAAAATATTTAAATGATTTAAGTTTTAGTGATTTATGTGGTTATAATCATTGAGATATACATATGGAGAAGAAACCGCCTACATCACTTATGTTCCGCTCAACATAAGCCATATGGCCAAACTGCACTCAGTCGCTTTAGCGCGATGGTCGCGTTCATGTCTTGTTTGTTATATAGCAAAAAACCATGAAACTCATCAAATATGCCCTCGAGTGTGTTACGATATTGCACTAATAATTTAAGTAATGCGGCAAAGTGCAAAGAAATAACTTTTCATCGGTAATTAACTAGATAATCATTTTTAAAACTTGGTTCGAGCAAAATTTTTGGCGGGCGCCATTTTGCGTCATTTGACTCACTAGCCGCCCCGCGCCGCGCCGCCGCGCTTGGCGTACAGATTTTCTTCGTGGTGTCTCCTCCATACGTAGTAATAATAGCTCAATGTTTATAATATTTTTTTCGGTTCCCATGCACCACACTGCATCATTTAGAGGCGGTTTCACATACAGCGCCACTAAGTGCTGGAACAACCTTCCACCACCCCTGTCTGAAGTAAAAATTATCACAAACTTTCGTTTTAAATATAAAAAACATTTATTAAATACGCTGTACCAGCCTTAAAGGCCCTACTCACGGTTCAACACAACCCACAATCTGCTGACACAATTTGTTGAAGTCGCGATTGAGCGTTCTCTACTCACGATTCATCCAACCCTCAATCTGCTGATACAATTTCATTCCGCGATTGCTTGCCACAACGTGTGCACGTCACGTTGATGCCTGGCCTGATGCTAAACCTCAACGCAATAATACGCATTATTAATGGATATACTAATTTATGAAATATAAGATAATTATCTTTGTAAAGCTTGTATTTTTTCCAATTTTATTGATAGATTTCAAGGGCTATAAAGTATAAACGGCTATAAAATATAAACATCTTCCCCGCGTTTATCTCAAAACCGCCATTTTGCGATTACTGCGCAGCGCGATTGAGCCGAGATTGGAGCAATCACAATACTCACGTTTCAACACGCACACAATCTGCTGAGACAATTTGTCGGGTTGCTTCCGCGCCGATCCAATACACAACATGTTGGGTTACGCCCCCAACGTGCCCTCAACTATACTATTCACGACACAATCTGTCAGCTCACTGCAGATTGTGTCAACAGATTGTTACTGAAATTGAATCGTGAGTAGGCTACTTTAGTGTCGTTGATGTTTCCCGCTGTATTTGTATATTTCTACGCATTTAATATAATACTTGTTATTTTAGTTATTTATTATTCTTAATTTATTACACATTTATTTCTCATACTATATAAGCAGAGTAAGTGCTAATATTAATAAATATATATCACACGTATCACTATTCCATCGTTGTATATACATATATATATATTATTCAGATTTGTTATCTATTAATTTATTATAGTCTGTGTTTGTACTTTGCTACCAAGAAGCTTATATCCTTAAGATTACAAAATAAAGTACAGATGGAGCATGACAACCGCCCGTCGCCCTTGTCAAAGAAAATACGAAATCAAAAACCTAAGAGCAATTAATTGCTCTTAGTCAAAAACAAATACGTCGCTGCACCAGTGCTATAGCGCATATAGTGTCATGCAATACGTCAAAAAGGGTTTGCAATTTAAGTAAAAAAATGCCGTCTTGTGATAATAAAACGCTGTAAAATTTGTTCCCGAAAACAAAAAAAAAGATAAAACATCGTTTCACAGGTTTTCTGTAGATAATTTGGCTGATTTATTTCTTTATACGAATAATAATTTTTCAGATATGAAGGAATACAAAACTTCAACGTATGTTGCCAGTATTTTGAAAATGAATTTGCCATTTTTATTGGTAAAACGGTAAAATGGTTAAAAGATCTTCAGGGTAATGCTGTTGGATTTTTCGATCGTGAATGAGATTATTTGTATAGTGCACTAAAGGTTCAAGATCATTATTAGATTATTTTAATAAGCATAATACATTATTTTGTTACTTTTATAAAGCTTAAAAACGTCATAGTCGTTTTCGCTAGCGATTTAATTTATGTGAATTCCATGATGAAAATAAAATGTCCCGTATTCTCGACTAAAAACTACCGCTATTCGCATTCATATATTTTGAAAAATAAAAAATAATATAATTATTAGGTATAAGTAGTTAGTTAATATTGAAACTTTTTTTATGTGATTTATTTAATTAAAAATTAAATATAATTATTTTGTCCATATATAACTTTAGTAGGCAAGTACTTTATATAATAAAAGAATTTTTACAATATTATAAAAAAAATATCATAAACCCGAAATTATATTAAAATAAAAATTAAAACTTGACTGCTAATTTATGTATATAGCCTACATCACTACCGCCACTAACATAATAATTCAGATGATTGCAATGAAACCTCACATCTCAAAATCGGTCCAACGGTTTATACTGCAGGACCTGTCAAAGAAATATTATACATACATACATAAACTCGAAAAACATAACCCTCTTTTTTCCGTAGTCGGGGAAAAATTTGGGAAATTTTTCAATATCCGGTAACATTACACGCACACAGAAGCACCGTGTACGTACAGTGCAGCGGCGAAATGACAGCACACATAGCTTTATTGAAAATGACGATAAATCATTCGGTTTAGTTCGGCAACGCTCCATCTGTCTTTTATTTTGTAATCTAAGCTTATATCTAATACACTGGAGATTGCACTATGACCATTGACTTGTCACAAGAAAATATAACCTTGAATGACGTCAGTGTTGTTTTTTGTCTCTTTCTGTGGGTGACCACACTGGTTTGTATATTCAGGATTTTTCGAAATAGAAAAAACTAAAAATCATGGTCTATAAATAATAACGACATATATTTTTAACAGTATTAATTATATTATAGTATTACTGGCCATACTTTATAGGTACATACAATTTTAATTGGTTTAGAATGATAGTTTTAAATAACTCTTGGCTACAAAGCCTGGATATGAACCGATGTATAGCATTAACATCCTTTGTAATTAGAGGAAAGTTGTGTTTTGCATCAGATGCTGTTTACCAAATTGTAAGCTACTCAGATCTTCTTTTTAAACGCGTTGCTTCGACGGGTCAATTTCAAGCCAAAATCATCAAAGAAAAACTGTTTATAATAAACGCCTGGGTTCTGGGTCGTAATCCTCAGTAATTTTACCCTTGATGGGCACATATATTTCTTTTTATTTTACTTTTTGGAAAGCTGAAATACCTAAAACAAAAAATATGAGGTAAGTTAAAAAAGTATAAATTTCAATGTAAAAACGAACAATCTTATAACTACATGTGAGTGCAATACCGATGTCGAGTGTTGTTTCATTACTAGTAAAAATCTTGAAAATGGTGTTCTAAATTTCATCATAATATTGTTATTAGGTACAATATATTCTCTTCACTATCCATAAAAACTCGTCATCATGGTTACCTTACTTGTTAATTTTGTTTATTGAAAACTTGTTGAAAAATGATAAAGTATTAGGAAAATAACAAATTTAACATGACTGCTTTCTAAAATGATGCAAAATTTTACAATTTTTGCCATTGAAATGATTCTAAACAGGTAAATGCAGGCGTATTGAGGAATATTGTAAATAACGTAAATATACACTTGCCTGTGAAATTCTATGCCAGAATTTGGTGTCCAAACACTTCTGCAATTTTTCACAATGCAATACATTATTTATATTCGGAAAATATTTATTAAATACGCAACAATATTAACTTAAATATTCGAAGCGACGCAATTTTTTTGACACTTATGCCATATTGTCAAAGTGAGAGTTGCTACAATTTTATTATGGTAACTACCCATAATCAGGGAGTATCGCTTTTTAATAATTGGTCCAGATACTTATTTTATTTAGCATAAATAATAATTGTCTCATCCAACAATGCTTCTGAATGACGTTGTTGGCAATTTATCAACAAACTCATGTACAAAAACTAACCTTTTGCACAGAATATTACGGCATACATAGTAGCCTTGGGAAAACTTCGTATTAACAGTGGCAATACCAAGTTAGGTGTGAAAGTGATAAGACACAACAATTTTCTTGTTACACGTCAAATGTTCATACCGAAATCTCCAGTGTATAAGATATTATATAGATAGGGAGGCGAAGAGGGGAATTTTCTGCAATACTCGAGCGTGGCAGTTTAAGATATGAGAGATACCTTAGACCTAATAGAACAACCTTGTTAACTATTTAGCTCTTTAAGTAGTGACGCGCGCCCAGGATAGACGATCAGATTAGTAAAAAAAAATCGATAGTCTGAAATACTCGAGCGCGTCAGATTAAGATATTGGGGGTTGATTTTAGTGTTTTAAGACTAAATTTAACTAATCTGACGATAAGTCCTTGACGCCGCCAAGTTATAGGGTCGCGAACTTGTAAAAAAAAAACGTTAATCGGGCATTCTCGAGCGCGATTGTTTTTATTTTTATTTTGAAGAATATAATCTAAAACTTACTAAAAATACAAAATCTGCCGGTTTCCGCGTGACTGGAAGTCTTGAGGAGCCATTTCGTCTTCCGAAAAACGCGTTGCAGTATATAAGTCGCGAACGATATATTTTACAAAAAAAAAGTTTGAATAAACAGAAAAGGTAATTTTATTTTACACAAAAAAGGTCTCTTTACATTTTTATCCAAAGTTAAAACTTTTTGACTTGAAGCATCATAAAAACTCAAACTCCCGGTTTTTTGAGTATATCTCGAAAACTGAGGGTGTTAAGAAAAATTGATATGAAATAACGATGATTAAAAAAAAGAAACTCTCAAACCTTTTTCGGTCAGATTAAGAGAACCCACCAACATTTTTGTCAGATTAAGAAAATATGCTTTCAGGAGACCGAGATAAACCTCCCCTATGAAAATCTGACGCGCTCGAGTATTTCAAAAGGACTTTTTTTTTCTGCATTTTCAAAAATTCATCGTAACTTATCGTCACCCCGAAATCGTCAGTTTTTTTAAGGGGAGCTTCTTTGGGGCCTACTTAACACCCCTTCCGAAAATCTGACGCGCTCGAGTAAATTTTTTTTTTGTGCATTTTTGACGAATTAATATGCCTAGCCCCACCACGCAAACCGGCAGATTAGTATACCGTTGTTATCAGAGGCACTTGGGGCATACGTAGTATGAATATCTGACGCGCTCGAGAATGCCCAAGTAACTATTTTTTTTTACATTTTTGAAAATCCGTACACGCCAAACCCACCGCTAAAATGGTTTTTACCATAGAAGCTTTTCTTTTCGAAATTATTTTATCTATCGATTTTGATAAGTCTCGACGGCGCCGTTTAATTACGCCATTTAGCTACCTCGCCTCCCTATCTAATAAGCTTCTTGTTTGCTACAATGCAAAATACGTAGGTATAAGCTGTAACTCCAATCGTCGCAATCGATAGGGGCTCCTGAAAATCAGTGCTGTTAGTGTTCCTATGGGGCACTACAGCTTCTAACTGAGTAGTCCCACCACACAGTTCTTTGTTGTTGTTTTTAGTTACATTTTTTAAGTTTAGTTATAAGGTTTTTTATATTATTTTATTTGTTTTGTTTTAAGTAAGTTTTATTAGTTTTTAAGTTCTATTGGTTTTTTTTGTTTTCTTTTTTAATTATGTTTGTTTTTTGTATCTGTGTGGTGTGTTTTATTGTCAATAAATGTTTTTATTATTATTATTTATTAATATTATTATAAGGAATTGCACTGAAATCATTTTACGATTTAATATGCAGTTAAAAAAAAATGAAGTTCTGTTATAGGCTCACTGAAAAGCAATCATGTTGGTGGTCACTGGCCTTTGAAGTTTGAGTATAGACCCACTTGGCACTTGGTGTCTTATTTCATGTTGAGATTATATTATTACCTACACTTTTTATGTCCTTCAAACATTAGAGTAGTAGCATAATAGTAGTTTATTGCCTCGTGTTTGATTTTACGCGAGTATTATACACTTAGAAATTACAGACTTTTTAAGACTTGCAGTGTGCATGCAGTCTTCTCCTGACTACACTCTCTGCAAAGTATGCGAAATGTTGGGATAATAATACTATGATTAATCAATCGCTTTCAATTCGTTTAAATCTTTTATTTATAAGTTTATTATAGGCTGAATATATCTATCTATATTTTATTTTCAAATATTATTTAATTTTATGGATTTTTCCAAACTCCAATACAAGGCGATGGAAGTAGGGAACGGTTAGTGAATGGCTTTATTATTTTATTTTGTAAGTTTATGGTCGACAACAAGTGCAAGAATCTGTGTTAGCATGTTTGTGCCCTATAGAAAAAAAAACATGTAGTCTGTGGTGTACTGAATAACAACAACACCCGTGCATGTACAACTAATTATTGTGAAATATCTATTTTTTTCATTTATTTTATACGTTTTAATAATAATATTGCATATAATTATATATCCAAGAGTCAATAAAATGAAAATCAACCATGATTGGGTACAAAATAATAAGGAATTTCATTAAAGGTATGCAACATATAGTGTTTGTAGGTTATGTAAATGTCAATATGACTTTGTAAAAAACAAGATTTGTTTTGAATGTGATGGTTGTCAATTTTAGGCGGGAAATATCCGTTTCGCGGCGTTGTAGTTTGGGGTCACGTAGAACTTTCAAGCATTAACAATTGTATCTTTATTCTCTCCAGTTTCCAAATATCGTTTTATAATGACTGCCGCTGACTGCAAACCATTTACTGTTCTCGTTGAGGGAAACATTGGCAGTGGTAAAACAACATTCCTCGAGCATTTCCGTCATTTTGAAGATATCACTTTGCTAACAGAACCAGTTGAAGAATGGCGAAACGTGCAGGGATGGAATCTATTGGTAAGAATAAATTTCGCGTTTGAAACCCTCGGATATCGTATGTCACAATATTTCACATAGATTGCGCGATTTTCAGGATTTGATGTACAAAGACCCTGCCAAGTGGGCAATGACCTTCCAAGCTTACGTGTCCTTAACTATGTTGGAGATGCACCGTAGACCGACCCGTACTCCTGTGAAGTTAATGGAACGATCTTTGTTTAGTGCTAAGTATTGTTTCGTGGAGCAAATGAAGAGGTTAGGAACATTGCATCCCGCGCAGTTTGCTGTACTGGACGAGTGGTTTAACTTCATTAATCGCGAGATGCCAGTCAATGCAGACCTTATAGGTTAGTGTTGTCCTACTAATTAGTTAAAATAAGTAATTCGGAGTGTCATTTCAGTGTAATTACAATTTGTTGTTGTCTACTGGATATGGTTGCAAGTCCCTATTATGACCCTGCGTTGCTCTAATACAGATAAAAATATTACTTACTAACATTGACATAATTATATACTAAAAATTGAATTTTAAATTTCAGTTTACCTAAAATCTTCACCATCTGTAGTTTATGAAAGGATAAAGAAGAGGGCTCGTTCAGAAGAACAGTGTGTGCCACTGGATTATATTGAACAGTTGCACACATTACATGAAGACTGGCTTATCAATAGAACTCACGCTGAGTGTCCTGCACCAGTAAGTAAAATAGACCTTTTCAAGACAGTTTACTTTTTGATAAAAAATGAAATCATGTTTCTGTTACTTGAACAAAATTAAAGTCAATGTTGCACATAATAAGTACTAAATTTTTGTTTAGAGAGCTAAAGCTGTAAATATACAATTTCATGAGAATTGGTCAAGTTGTTTTGGAGGAGTATGGTAACTAACATTGTGAACAAGTATTTTCTCTACATAGTATAAAACAAAGTCGCTTTCTCTGTCCCTTTGTATGCTTTAATCTTTAAAACTACGCAACAGATTTTGATAGAGTGATTCAAGAGGAAGGTTTTAGTATATAATTTATTAGGTTTTAGACAAAGTGGGCGAAGCCGCGGGCGGTAAGCTAGTATAAATATAGAGAAGAGAAGAATTATATTTATGAACGTACTGCCTCTCTAATCGCCAAAAGACGGGCCACTGAAAATCAGTGTTGCAACTACGTTGCAATTTATGCTGAGTGGCTACCGTTTTTGGCTCCACTTCTTATATTAGCTTCATATTGTATTTTAATTTTATGTACTGTGTTTGAATTATATGGTCATTGTACTGTATTCTAATTGTATTGTGTGTTAATTGTGTTACTTCAACTGTGTGGAGTCAAATAAATTATCTTTATCTTTATCTTTTTTATCTTTTAAGAAATTTTCAGCAAAAGCTTGATTATTGCATTTTTACTAAAAGACATCATTGTAACATTACAGGTGTTGGTCCTTGATGCAGATCTGGATATATCTCAAATAACTGAAGAATACAAGAAAAGCGAACACCAAATACTTAGAAAGGCTGTGGATGTGGTCATGCAATCACCAAACAAACTGAGCCCAAAAAAACCTATTACGGGTTCTGCTATAAAGATAGTTCCACAAATAAGACTTTAATATTAGTTGTATTGCCTAATTTATGTATTAATATAAGTATTATTTTGCCTAGAATTTAAAAGTGACAAAAATGGTTTTGGATGGAATATTTTTGATGTTTGTGTATGTTTAGATAGGTCACAAGGTCACTTGATTTAAGATCTATGCCAGTTTAGGAGATACATTGACTTTAAATTCTCGTAGTTATCTTATTAATGAGTTTAATGATTTCCAAAGTAGTAGTTTATATTGCCCAAATACAGAATAATATATAGAACATAATACAATATCAGGTCTATATATAAATGATTATTTTACAATTATGGATTTTGTAACATTAAGTTATGCACACAAAACAGCATTCTTCCTATACCAACCTTTAAATAATGAAAACATTGTAGAGTCTATGTGTAAAATTAAAATAATACTCTTCTTATAAAATCCCAGTTAACAGCCAAAATAAAGAAACCAGTTATAATACAAAATTTCATTTACTTTGACTGTATTTATATTATTAACTTCCAAAGCCTAGTATTTATTTTATTAACTTCCATTATAAACATTTAGTAATTTTGTTCACATTCAGTCAGTAAATATTTAACAGAAATGAGGGTTATTAAAAAAATTGTAAGCTTTAAAATTATATTTAATGTAGTGCAGAATTTTCTAAACAAAAAACTATAATATAAAGATACACTTTATTATACACTTTCCAAATTATATTTCATTATATTTGTAACTATGTATCTCAAAGTTTCTTTGTAATTTGTAAAGGTTTATGACTTGTGAATAAATTGTAAGGCCCTCACATCACTTTTTTATTAATATTTAATTTAACTTATTCTTTAAACTTTTTTTTTCAGCCAAGTTAATGTTGGACCATGTATTTTAAACAAAGTTAAAATAATTGTAATCCAGTGATTAATTCAATTTATCGATTGTCACCTATTTTTCGTAAATAGATACGCTATCGGGCAATCGAATATATTGCTATCTGTATTCGGTATTACCATACATGACATACAAATGTTAAATTTGACCAAAAAATTGATTTGATATCAACATTTTCAGGACACCAAAATATGCATTTAATTGTGTAAAATAGAGAATTTCGTAATATGTATTTGGTTCTTAGGTAAGAAAATAAATTGAACACTTATGTACCTAGTTATATTATACTTAATTAATTGAATAACATTAATTTTACATACACATGTTTGTTTTTGTGTTGTATATGAATAAAAATTTTGAATGTATGATGCATTTTTACTGTAGTCCTTAATTTCCTCATTCCCTAAATAGCGTTTAAACTTTCAGATGTTACTGTTTCTAGATGGGTTTTGTGTTTGGTAAAACATTGTATTTTCTTGCAGTCGATAACATACAAATGCATTTCATGATACGTAGTACGTAGTAATATAATATTATATATTCTATATTTATATTACTACGTACGTACTAAATACGATATACTATATAAATAACTAGCTTTCCGCCTGCGCCTCGCCCGCGTTTTCAAAGAAAAACCCGCATAGTTCCAGTTCCCGTGGGATTTCCTGGATAAAACCTAGCCTATATTACTCGTGGATAATGTAGCTTTCGAATGGTGAAAGAATTTTTAAAATCGGTCCAGTAGTTTATGAGACTATTCATTACGATCAAACAAACAAACAAAGTTTTCCTCTTTATAATATTAGTGTAGAATGTAGATAATCAATTTACGAACAGGCAACAGCTAAAGTAGTGAAATTAATTTTATTATAATCTTGGAGACGTTCTAAGACTCTCAGTGCTCAATATTCAGTGCGATTCGAATTGAACATACATGAATTATTAGTAATTTGTTTATTTCGGTAAAACGGAGTTAGAATTTTAGGTAAATTTTCCCTATTTCATAGGAAATTTAACACCGTATAGAATGGCAATCAATTACAAATGTCACATGAATGTTGTGTCATTCTCAGATGTTTACATGCCGATAATCAGAATTTAGGTCAAATTTATAATTAAATTTAATAGGAAATTATTAATTTTTATTAAATATTGCAATCCCTAATTTAGATTATTGCTAAAAATCGTGTTTTTATGTAAATTGTGATGAGTTCTTGTTGTGGCAACGAGTTAGTTTTCAACTCGGCTATTAGTGAAGTAATATCCACAAATATAGGCGAATTTGTTAATTTAGCGCAAAAAATTGATAGTTATTTAGTTGCATTGGGTGCTATTATTGTTATAAGTGCATTTGTTATATACACCAGGCGTAGAAGCGGTGTCGATTTCCAATCAGACGAATAGACTGTGGTGAATGAAAGTAACAGTAATGAAATTGTATGGTGCATAACATTGAAGGAACACTGTAAGGTAAGAGTTACTGCTTTTGTATTATTTTATTTATCTTTTTACAATACTGAAATAAAAAAGCACTGTTTATATTTATGGTCAACATAATTCTGCTCTCTACTTTCTTGACTGTTACAAACACTGATTTATAAGAACACCAATTAATTTATATGAAACCTTGTGCACGAATTAATTTACACTTTAATTGAATACTTATACTTGATTTCTAAATAACCTTGTGCATCTATTAAGTCATTATTCAATTGTTTTGTAACTTGTATAAATTACTGTATGCTTATATGCAAGATCCCTGTGTACCAACATTGTAGTTTATGTATTTTTATTAATAAATTTTAATATTAATGTGTGAGTATAGAATTGTCTAAAGGTTGGTATAAAATAGTAATATACATATTTTCATTTATGCATATTATTTGAGTGAACAGCAACTCGGTAAATATACTAATAGCACAGAATACATAATAGTAGCTAAACGCTACAGAACGGACACTCTCCGCCTCCCGCCAAAATTAAACACTTACCTCACCCCGCACGATCAGACATGTTATGGTACCCATTTCCCCGCAAGGACGATACCAACGACGTCTTTAGATGAAACGCAACGAAGATTGACAACATTAATCAAATTGACTTAAAGCAATTTTATTATTTTGGATTTGTGATTATCGTTTTTCGTAGAAAATGGTTAGATATTGTGCTGTTTACGGATGTATTTCATCAGAAAAACGCGAATTTTTTTTTACGCTAGTCACAAATGTGCCAACCATAAAGAGTTTACACACACATTTGCAGTCTCTACAGTGTGACTGTCAAAACTATAATTTTGTATGGAGTGTCCGGGGTGTGCTAATAGTTCACCCCAGAATTAAAGGACAAGATGATAAATAATTTATAAATAAGAGTATGTTTTCTCTAGCTCCACAAATTTCAAAGTCGTTCCCACTTCTATTCATTCCTATGTTTGCATTACATCTTTGAAAGTATGCAACAGATTTTGATTAGTTTTTTTTTGTAGATAGACTGGTTCTTGAGGAAGATTTAATTATTAATTTGTTTAGTTTTCTACATGCACATGATATCCTTTCATATAAAATTTCAGTTTTTTAAACATATGAAAAAGATAGATTCTCTACAGTCTACTTACTCTATAAATGTTACCCGGTTCCCTTAAACTATAGATGTGACTTTATCATGATAAATTACTTTCTATCAACTCCGTACTATGCATTTGTTTGCTTAATCTTATCAGTTGTTGGCTGTAGAGGTCAAAATTGGCCGAACATTTTTAGTTGCATATTTTGATATCTATACTAATAAAGCTGAAGAGTTTGTTTGTTTGAACGCGTTTGAACTACTGGTCCGATTTTAAAAATTATTTTGGTGTTAGATAGCCCATTTATCAAGGAAGGCTATTTTCTTTATATCATCCCGCTAAGACCAACAGGAGCGGAGCACTGTGAGTAAAACTGCAACACAGCTAGTTATATTAAACATGCTTTTAAAACCCTCATAGGAGGCCCACGGCCCAGTAGTGGGAATGTATATGGGTTGATGATGATGATGATACTTTTAGCTTTTTATTATTTCTTTAAATATTCATAATAAATAACGTAGTCATTTTCACATTAGAATTTAAAAGGAATATTGCAAAATATTGTTTATTACAAAAGTTACTCTCCTCCTTTTAATATTAGAGGAGGAGGAGGAGGACTGTGTTATTGTTTTTAGAACTACATATTTTAGGGTAATAATGGATATATTTTTATTCACATAAAGAGAATGATTTAAATGTCCTGCTGATAAGAAGGGAGAACCTACCAAAGCAAAAATCAAAGCTTAATTAATATTAGCTGATAATGATTAGAGAATTAGAGAATGAATTGTTTGACGCGATGATAATGAAGTCAAACAACGATGCATCCCATACTCTTGCGACCTTTTGAACTCAAATGTGTAGATTATACACAGCACTAGCTTTCCGTCCGCGGCGTCACAAGCGTTGTCTAAAACTTAACAAATTAGCTACTAAAGCCTTCTACTTGTACCACTCTTTATTAAAAATTGTTGCGTGGTTTTAAGATATAAGCCTACAGACAGACAGCGCGAAATACTTTGTTTTATAGTAGTGATGATATACAAGTAAAAAGTTTAATTGTGATTCCAGATATGGTATATGAATTAAATTGATAATCATCAGAATTTTCATTGCAATCGTAAATAACGTAATTTATACCCCATGCAAAAAGTATACATATGTAAATTTCAATGCAATTGCAGTATTGAAAGTGTAGTTATCTCACCTCAAACGAAAGTGAGCGCGGCCGGGTGAGCTCCTAGTGCGTTACCTCATGCCTATTGCCAAGCTAGACCATTTCACTTTCCTAGGCAGAAAGCGTAAAGTGTGCCAACTGCCAGTTGCCACTGTCTTGTATGGGTCAGTAATGTTATCAAGGTTTGTAAATACCCTATATGAACTAGCCATTTAACCCGGTTCTGCCGACGAAATAAAATAGGTTTCTTTGTCACTGGGGAAAGGTGCGTAACTAGGTAGATTTTTGCTGGTGAGAGATTTTGTCTTCCTTTCCAGTAAATACTTTTCTCCAGCAAATCAAATCTTTTCTTCGTGCGGACACTGGACAAGGGCCAGGGAAAGTAGTGTTTGATTTACGTTCTGAAGACTATAAAATTATCGTGGTAGTACTAATATTCATTCGATAGTAATGGCAGGAAAGATCAAATGTAGTTATAACGATGGTAAGCGGCATCGTCTATCCATGAGCAATGCGAAATGAAATTAAATGTGAACCAGAATTAATATGAATAATTTTCCTGATTGATAAAAATTGTGATAATAGATATTAACGTTATCTTATACGATAGAATTTATTGGATAGATCTATAATTGCCTTTTAGATAGATTTTGAATTTTAGTTCTGCGTATACAGTTTATAAATGGAAAATAGGTACCTTACATACCTACACTAGATATTTGTTACGACCAAAATGGTGTAGAAATGAAGTATACTTGTAGTTATAGTTATTACCTCTATGAAATCACAAAAATCCTATGATACAATATTTTGAAAACATCTCTATTTTCGCTAGACTTTGTTTTATTGCTGTCTCCTAACCTTGACACTGCAGACCTGTAGCAGCCAGCCCAAGCACACGTGCTAATATAAAATTAGAGTGACAGTTTGGTTGTTGAGTGAGATTTCTTGGTGCGGCCGGTGCATTAAATTTCTAATGGCATCAATTTGTATCAATGTGTCATCTCGATTGTGCCAATATTGGTCTCATTCCAGAAGGTTTCTCTCGATTGCCCTCTGTTAAATCATTACTTTTAAAAAACCACTTCTACCAATCAGCATCAATAATGTACCCTATTGACTATACAAAGATGCTTTTACCGAAAGGACAGCGCGATCAATTTGTCATTTACAATTTATGTAATGTCAATCTGTTTCAATTAAAGCGAGACGGACTAGTTGTGCCTTGATTATATATTTGTTTCCTGTTTTTTTCGTACCTACCAAAATAACACTGCTCTGACGCCCCATAACCGTGTCCTATCCTTAGATGATCCATTGATAAAGTTGGTGATATAGTTATGGACATAATAAAGGACTGTCTTGTCGCCATATAAAATTTTCGAGATATTGTACATATTTAAAAATTGAAAGTAAAATAGAACTCGGTAACTATTGATAGCATTAGTTTTACAACTTTCGTATTATGCACCATAGACCATAGGTCCTACTATGTTGCGAAGTAAAATTCCTCTTCATGGAAATTGGTAAGGTCTTTTTTAATGTATGCAAATTAACGTCACATTTATGCATCATTTTATTGGGTCATCCATGCAAAGAAATTCCTTAATCAGTGATAAGGTAATTAAATTATAATCGGTAACGTAATTATGAACGTAATGCGATTTCACCTTATCATTTTATTTTATTACTATGAAAGCTGATCTCGTTTGACTTACAAATTGCATATTATGAGGCCTATTAAATCTTGAACAGGTACTTAAGTTATAGTAAATAAATAAATTAATTTTATTTACCTCGCTCAGGTTTTTATGTGTTTTACTTTGGTTTAGTTACATTAAAATGTCTACTCACAGAATTTTCCATTATGTATGTTTAAAAAGTAGAAAGGAATTTTAGTTTTTATTACCTTTTGTAGAATTAGCAAGTGATTGTGATAATATGCTAAATTCGATCTCCAATTGGCATTATCAGAAAAGTTCCGGTATAAAAAAATGATTATCTTCTAGGGAAGCGTGTCTTAGGCCACATCTTAGTTCACCAGCAGGCCAGATCGTGGCCAAGCGCTTTCCTATTGTACAATAAAAAAATCTACCATTTAACTTTAATAGTATCAGCTTTCATCATTTTTCCACCAAAATAGTAACATTTATGTTTTACACCAATAGGATATTGTAATATCCGGGATGTCAAAGTCTTTAAAGATCGTAGACGCCAAAATTAAGTAGGTCGATAATTATTGTGGTGTGAATTGTAAAAACTAAGAGAATATATTCTATTTAACAATAATGGGCTGATGACGATATTATGTGGATAAATACTAATGTCCTAGCGAAATTGTTTCACCGGATGGCCAATTATGGGCATATCGAATTATGTTCCTTGGCAGACGCGCTTGCTAGATATCCTAGTGAATAAATTGCCTTATTCTAGTTTAGATACTATCTTCATTTAGCGCTGTATCTAAGGCATTCGTATGTTTTGATAACGTTAGTACTATTAGTTTTATTGGTCGAATTATTAAATTATTAAATTGTGTGTCGTAATTTTCAACGTTTAAATTTGGTGTGTGGGACATTTCAATGTCTTCCAATCTTTATAGTCTGATTAGTATTCCTTGTATACTGGTATAATCCATTTTATTTTAATATTCTTTGACAGTACAGTGAATTTAAACGATTAAACATTAATAAAAAAATAAAGTTATATTATTTGATTGCGACTTTAAGCGCATACTGTCACCACTTAAAACATACTCCAGTATTTAATCTGCAATAGTACAATACGCTAGCATTAAATCACCTTTTTTGTTCAATCGTGATATTTAAACCTAAATTATACCCGATTCTTTATTACCACAAAAACCATGTGCAATTGTCGGTATGTTAAAAATAATAAACACATATAAAGCGTTGTTGCCCCATCACGTACGAGAAGAAAAAAACAAATGTATGTCGGAGTAGTAATAATTTATCCGAGTGTCATTTAAATCGATTTAAGATCTTGTCCCATTTAAAATGTGATTAACTGGAGGTATCGCGCAGTGAATTATAAAATGTTAATACAGAGGATCGGGTGCATGGAAATTTATTTGTTTATCTGTTTGTAAGTACGATATACTATGTGATTCGCTCTTTCGTGGTGGATTATTTAGTGATATAGTTAAATTTAATGAATGCCTGTTATATGTAGAGGTCAGATGTATAATTATTGTTATTTGTAAAATGATGCATCGGATAATCATATTTTTTTTTCACATTGAAGCACCATTATTCCAGGTTTAACTACATATACCTAACGTAAAGTTTCGTTATGGGCACAAAAAGTGTAGTAGTCTTTTTGTGCCCATAACGTTTTTTTGTATAAATATTGTTTACATAGAAAATAGGGTTAAGATTATTATTTATTTTGATTTTGGTTAATTGTTGATCGATTTCGAACAATAACGAAAAATGAAAATTGAAGTACCTACGATCACGAACATTTTAAAACAATTCCTGAGAAACGCACGTAACAAATTTCAAGCTGATGGATATTTTAAAGTGGTTAATTTGCAAAAAAATATAGTTTTAAGTATCTACTTCATCACATTGAACAGCAGCGATTAATTTTTATTATACTTAAAATAATAATTCGATGTCGGCATAAAAGCCATCGTGCAAATAAAATAAATAAGCTTAAGCCTATTAAAAGATTTAACGATCGCCGATACGACCGCAACCTTGGTGGTGTGGTTAGCTAGTGGTCCAAAATCAGAAAATGGAATGAAAATTATATTAGCTATTAATATTACATTTTCTAGGGCAACCAACTATTTTAAATTTGCCTTAAGGTAGTATTTGAAGAATGATTGAACAGAGTTAATGTTAGGTATAAAGTATTTTTTGTGCTCTTTCACTGTTAGACACTAGTCTAACATTGAAAGAGAGAAGAAATAAAAAAACGTTTAAACCAACAACTAAACTATTAGTTGTTGGTTTATACGTTTAAGATAATAATGTAGAGATAGGTATCATTTATATAGATGTTTAATTGTTACAAATTCTATTAACCAATATAACTCAAGCACTTGAGTTAAAGTAGCGTTAAGAATGAGATCTTCATCGTCTACAATATCCTTCATATTGTATGATTTTAGTCTTGCAATCGTTCACTGATTTGATTGAAACCATTACCCGACCGTAAAGCATCAAGGAGCACAAAACGCAAGAAGTAAATAAGATGCCGGGCGGGGGAGCAGTGGGCATTATACAGCGTTTTATATTCCACATAAATATTGAGCGTGCACACTGCGTCAGTGATGAATTTGAAACGCAGATCGGTCGCCTCGTGATCACCATTGACTTTCATCGGTGTTTAAAATTCATTGTTTATGGAAACGTGGTCGATACGGTAAACACGGGTAGGCAGGATTTGCCAGAATTTTCCTATGATTGGCTTTTGCGTGGATATGTTCATTATCCACATGATAGTTTGATCATTCTTGTGATTGCTTGCTTGAATCATTGATGTTAGGGATTTTATCTTATTAATCGTTATCTTATTCAGTTTTATGCAAAAGTATCTGGTTCAAACGTTAGTTAAGTTTATCATGTTGAGGATAAGGTCTTATACTTCTTTCAATAATAGGTAAATCTAAAAATCTTATTTGATTCTTGTCATTGACGGTATTCTAATATGTTCTCAAAAGTTCCATAAGATCTTGCTGCATAAATTCCATGGGTTAGATTTATTCAGTAGGTTAAATGGAATAACAATGAGTTGTTTTCAAAAGTGAATTTGAGATCGTCATAATAATGGCTTGAGTTCAAGGCTTGTTTAGCAAACATAAATTGTAGAACTGTTTACATAAATACCATCCTCGTTGTTTATACGTGATAACTAACTTTTATATGGTTTCTAGATTCCTATTTATCACTATGGAATATATCTCCTTTCGATGGCGAGATGGAGTCATTGTTTATTTTTAGGTCATAAGAAATACATCATCATGATTATGCAAATTTTTAATAATAGAAAAAACTATAGCTTGATAGTACATGGCATGAAAATTTTATACATAATATGTAAGTAAATATCGAATTAATTACGAAGTAGTTTAAACTTAAGGTGATGGAAAACCCAACAAATATTGACGCCAGTTTTATCTAACAAGCACATATGCCAAAACTAGGTTGTAGATAGGCTGTTTATGTAAATAAGCTGCAATAAATACTAAACTGTTTATCAAAGGATAATAAGCTAGTCTTCAAACTATATAACAAGCTGTAAACGATAATTCAAGGCTAATATGTTATGTGTTTGTCACAACTTCCCATTACAAGCGTCTACGGCCAGTGGTCAACAAAAACCGTAGCGAGTGCAATGAAAACGGAGTTATTGACCACATTTGCTATGTAATGTGCTAAGATGGTGCAAAAAGTGGTTCCTACGGCTGGATAACTCGCCTAACTTGAGCACCGTGACTCGTGAGATGCGGTGCGAAAAAAGCTTCGGATTAACTCGAGCTAGACAAATGAGAAACTGGGCATATACTTGCTAGCTAAGTTGTAGAAAAGACAATATTGAATCAACACAAGAGATACAGTGTTAGAAACGTAAAAAGTAGGTAGATAGAACAAGGTGCAAATTTGCATTTAGCAAATTATTTGTGGCCTTATATGCTTATCTCTTTTGGGTCGGTTGAGTTATTCTAGAGCTCTTTTTAGCAACTGGAATTCAGTTTAGAGGAAAATGAATTATTCCATGTTTTTGTCCCACGTTCATGTTTTAGATTATAAGCTGATATTTACCGGTTTGTGGAAAGTTTTCAAAAGGACGGCTATATTTTGCATGTCATGAATGTATGGAGTTATGCATCAGATTTTTTGTTATTAATAATGTATGGTGTCACTGCTAGGTGTTGTTGAATAGTAATAATAAAAAAAACTACCGTATATCGAATGTATTGTATTCAGAATTAATATTTGAATAACTGAATTCAATGCAAAAAAATTGTCGAGATATTTTTAAGGATTTTTCTCGTATATTTTTGGTATATCCTATGATGAATTATTATCAGGCATGTTCGTTAAAAGTAGGTGACCAAGGCAAAACTAGAGGCGTGACCAAGGTCTTCCAGTTTCTGGTACAAGTGTTAGACTCACTTGTCACCAGAATCATGTACTGTGTCCTGTTTATTAAAGGATTATGTAAAGAAAATGTTCAACAACGTAATCAGAGTTGAACCATTGAACTTTGTGTAATAGATAAGTATACATATTGAGTGCAGCAACGTAACTTAAAAAGGCATAGTACAGTTTACATTTACTTCAAAATTTGTATTCAATTATATCTTAAAATACGGAATTTCTTACCATACGTGATAGGGCCGATATCAATCAATAAAATAAGTATAAGACACATAATATATGGAACAGTGTATAACTTCAGAATCATTAATACATCCGTAATCACAAAAACATACTTAGCTATTTCTGCTATTTCAAAAAATTACTCATAATATTTCGGTCTTCTAATATCAATTAACAAAGATCTATGGAATTTTGGATCACGTTGAAATCAAAGAAACTTCTGTGGAAAAACCCAGTACTGTCTATAGAACCATACCAACAGGTTTTTTTGTTTTAAAGCCATAAAATTATCTTTGGTTTCATGAACACGGCGATACAGTTTTTTATTCCCGTTCAAAAAACTATTTATAGCTCGGTATTAGAAAACAATTTAATAAAAATAGAATTGTTTAAAAAACATAAATAAAGGTTTTAAAATAACTTAAATAAAGGTAAATTATAGGAGGTGGAAATTATATTTTCAATTTTAATATACAATATTTAACTGGTATGTCATAAGTACCTTAAGGTAGATAAAATTAATGATTGATTTAAATGTCTTAAATATTCGATGATTTTTAAAAAGGCATTTGATAATATCGAATGTTGGTACTGACACATTGTTGAATCATTAAAACATGTGTGGTAAATAGTATATTGCTCTATGAATTAAAATAAATCTACATAATTTATAGTAATAAATTATTGAAATATTTAAAAATCTCGATCAAAGTCTATAGTTATTAGTTACTACTTATGTATTATGGTGTACCTCAAGGATGCACCATAGAACCTAATTTGTTTAACTTCTATTCGGATTGCACTTAACAAACTACATGATAAAACGTATATTTAAATAATGTTAACTAAACAGAATTTGAGGACTTTATACAGTTCCCTAAGGCTAAAATTGTATCATATGTCGTTGTTAACCGTCCAATGATTCTTGTGGTTTCGGCATGGGAAGTTTGGCATGAGTAAGGTCAGGTGTTAAAATTCATAGGTTGTTACGGAACCGTTGACTATCCAGGCGTGATGCCTTGTTCCGGTCGATATTTTTATACTATGAATGTTTTAATGACTACTAGGGGATAGCTGAGCAATGTGGAGCATGACAGACAAACAGATAGGGTTACACTTACTTGTGGGGTAAGTTTAGTGTGGTTTTAATTTTTACATCAACTCAAAACTGGTCCAGTATTGTTTATATAGATATGTATAGTAATTTATATATATGTATTGATTTTTCAGGAGGAAATTTTGAGTAGGTAAGTGAAAGTTTTGAATAAAACAGAAGTAATATATCATGTGTGCGAATTACGTAGTACTAAATTGCTTCCGAAAATTTATTTACTTTATAAAAATCTAATTCTGTAGATTTATTAAAAATTCATCTCGTAGAAACGGATGTTAAAGAAATTCTTTTCAACTAATTTTACATACTTATCAATGACAAGTGCCTTTTAAATCATGATATATGATTACAATCTGCATAGATTTGGGACATTGGTGACAAAAATTATCTATCGAAATGATTACGCGAACGGTGACGTGCAATGATTATTAGGATCTATTATTTTGTTTGCATTTTGTAGACCAGTAACATGGCCACGGTGGAACCATTAATGAAATTATAACTAAAATAAATTCGACAGAATTAGGTTGCTCCAGTAACTCGTATCAGAATCATAGAAGACAGTCATAAGAGCCGTTTTACGTATCATATAGTGACGTAAGTGAACGGCGTGATTCGGCCAGGCTTTTTGGCGGGGCCCCCACCAACTATTTGTTTACAAGACTCGGCACCGCACGCCGGCACTCGACTCGGGCTTGCGCGACGCGACGCACCGACAAACAATTGTCGTTTACCGATTGATAAGTGATCTCAGTGTGCCGGTTTTTTTTACATTGGATACATCTAACTCTCGATCGATAACCAATCGTATGCGTCGAAGCATCCGACTGGTACCGATCTGCCCCACACCGAATCCAATCGTGAGTACCTCTTTTATAAAAACCTGTTGATCTAAGACAGTTCTTACGTCAGATACGATGTCTGTTTCACTTTCAAATCTTCGGTGTTTTTAATGTTTTTCAATAGATGAACGATGATTGGATAGCGCTGCATCAATTTTTATTTTTACGGCGTCTTTTTTCGATATGTCTCTCGGCTTCGCCTCTAAATAAAATATAAATGAGCTCGTTGTTCGTATTGAAATTTAAAAAGTTTTCACAGGGGTCTTCAAATAGTGTTTTCTAGTCCGCTGACACTCACGTGTCAAGTTGAATGGGAAGTCGTGGGTGGAAAATTGGCGATTGTTGTATTTGACGAATGAAACTTCTTTTGAACGCTCTGTACTTTTATTACATTTCTGTCCTAAGATTAATAAGATAGAGATAAATCGGTACAAAGATAAACTGTGACATGCGATTGATAAATCTTTTTTTGTCCATAAGCACATATAAATACGAATGTTTGATGGAATTCCGAATAATTAAACGCGTAAAGTGTACATTGTGAAGGTCGTCATTTTTATGTCACTTTAGCTCCATTTCGAAACAACCGGTTGGGATGTTTTTTGAGTTGTTGTAATAAAATTAACATATCACATTAGGGATCGCATGCGCGTATCGTCCAGGTACTTTTCGTGCGTTTAATGGTAATCATGTCCTGAACGGTAGAGTCGTGTTAATTAGGAATATGTATGCTTACAATTTGATTACAAACTTGATTTATAGGCAGTGAGATTTATGTGCTGGTCGCCCTTGCTCTATATCCTAGTTGTGTTTGTTTATTATATGTTATAGATACATATAATAAACAAACACAACTAGGATCTAGCGCAAGGTACAGCTCGTGATCTCATGAGCTGGATAAAGGTCTGATGTATGTTTTCCCTCCTATAAAAATATATTGAAAGTACTGTACGATTAACTCGGTGTATAGCAAATTTAACATCGTATGTACGTAAATAGAATATACCTTATATATTAATAGTATAACATATAGTTGATACGAAGGCGAATGCACTTTATCTTGCCTGTGCATATATGTACATTGCAATGCATTTTGATTGCACTGGCTTATTTCTGCGTACTGATAACGTTTATTTTAATTGAATGTTTTATATTTGTATGTCCTACTTACATCGGTAAATGAGATTAGTTTTACGCGTTTGAACTTTAAGTGGGGAATTACATGATTGATAGATGGATTTTGTGTTAATTGACTTTAGATGTTTGGTTAGTTGCAATTGTTACCGCGTTATGTTTTATCAATTGATACTGTAAATGTATATTTAGTTTACTTGTGTATAATTTACGACGGTACAGTGTAATTTGTTTGATTCAATTAAAATATTGTGAAAAGTCATCTAGAATTGCTTTGAAATCATTTGACTGAAGCGTCATCGATTGCTCGTTTATGGCTTTATATACTATCGCTCTTTATAGCCATAAAAATAGGACCGATATGTGACTACATAGGTCTATACACATATATAAACAATTTTCTTAACAAAAAATCCGAATAGCCCAATCTCTATATATGGGGACTTAGCAGCCAATAAATTCCTGCCCAAATAAATGAAAATTCCAATACAAGAACGTAGTAGTGTCCTCTAACAAATATACTAGATTGGGAAATGAGAACAGATAAAATATGTGCAATGAAAATAATCAGATACCTCGCCTTTGAATGTCTTTCAGAAGCGTTCGAACCGACCTCTAGACGTCTGACCTTTTCTCCTCTCCTAGTCCTAAGGGAACCGTTCCATAGTATACAGTTTCATAATTTAATTTCCAAGAAAAAAACTTAAGTAATTGGCAATAAATGTTTCTTAATAACACACAAAATTACACGAAAAATCCAGAAATTACAAAAGGACTTCGACTCTAACAAACTTCTGTTATAGATAGAGGGCGAATAGAGCTTCTGAAAGGTAGAATTTTTTTTAATATATTGAGGTACTTTTATTTCTGCAGACTCGTCAAATTATAGAAGCTAATACTGCAGTAACCAATATACACTCAACATAAATTAGGATGACATAAACGTTGTTCAATATATTTTGTTTACCTCAAATTAGTTACAAGTATAATAAATACTCTATATTACATCTTTAATATTTCTTACTTCGTTATTATTCAAGTTTTATACAAATTTAATGTATAAAACTTAAAAAATGTCACGCTTTAATTCACATTTTGGTAACAGTCTTTTTGGCAATTATTTTGTGACCTTCAGTTTACGCAGCTTAGATTGGGCGGAAATTCAATTTTTTAGTTATTATAAAAAATCTTCGTGAATGAATACAATTTAGTGGTCTACATTATATAAACTATGTATTACCAGATATTGATATAAAAACTATACTACACTCTATATTAATTCGTCGACAATCTGTGTACAAAATTATACGTTTAGCTATATTATAATCCTACCAAACATTATAAATCAAAATGATGGTCTTCCAAACACAAAAAATACGTTAACTAATAACTCTTATTCGAGTACGAGCAAAATATTGTTTGCTCGTACTCGAATAAGAGCTATTAATAAGGCTTCAAATAGGACCTTTCCCCAGTACAAACATTTGCCAGCAAGGATTACTTAACTCTTAAATGTTTTCTTACTTGTATATGATAAAGCATTTAAACGATTGTTAACAGACAGTTAACAGGGTCGGTTAGTGATAATATGCCTCAGCTTATCGTGTATTGACCGACGTTGAAAAGTTCTAACTCAAAGTTATCTCTGCTCGGAGTTATCGCGGTTCGATAGATTTTTATGTGTAACGGTTTTTACAAGACGACTGTAGAATAGTCAAGCCTTTGTATGGTCAAAGGCAATGTACATTGATGCTTACATAAAAATTGAAATAGAAGATTTGATACACATTATAATGTAGAGTATTTTTGTTGTGAACTTAATAGAGGAAAAAGTAGCACATCGTACTGTTTTATTCTTGACAAAAAGTTACATATATCTTAAATCACACTCCAGGGTGTCGGTTCTTAGCAAATTAAAAAAAAATGCCTTGAAATCTCCAGTTCAAATTTGGCATCATAATATGGTAGATCTAGGCGTTTATCCATTTGATACCATTCGTCACAGTAAAAACGTATATATCACGATTCTAATTGTGTTTCGGTTTATTAAAGTGTTATCTATCTAAGCCGGGTCGAGTTGCATAATTTATATTATCAACATGTGGTCACATAATAAGCTTTGTTATTAGTTTTTTTTTATTGGTTTTAACTTATTGTGGTGTTAGTTCTGCGTTTAACACTTCTGTTTCTGAATCTCTATCTACTGTGTCTAATTAATTATCTTATTTATTTGGTTACAATAACAGTTAAAATTTTAAGATTAAGTCATAAAAATGGTATGTATATGCAAAGCTTTCGCATAAAATAGTACAGAAAAGTATGTTGTGTGCAAACTTTAAAAATTAATGACGTTGATTTTAAATTTCAGTTCATATGTCCACTCTAGACAGATTAGTATAATATTATCTACATCACTTAATGTGGTGTAGATGAGACTGTTTCTAAACCTAAAGTCTTGTCAAACACACGCACTGGACAATATTTTATTACGAAGCAACAGTGGAACACTCCGTGTGGCCTTCCACGCCGCAAGCTATCGAGTTTCATGCGATGTTATATTTATCATTAACACGATACTAGGAAAACTAGTACATAGTACAGCTGTCGTAAAGCGATTCCGAATTGCGCCTCACCTGCTCGGTGCAATACCCCTAGAAAGGACAATGAATCGGTTAGGAAAGGTTTAGTTAGCCGCAACCTGCCTCGATCCTGTTTGTTTTTGTGGTTGGGTTAACGGACTCGCCACTAGCTGGTTTTATGCTCAATAAAAGTACTAGGGATTTAATAGTTTGCAATTTATTGTCCTCGAGATATATAGCTAACGGTTCTCGATTATCGATTTATTTAATGACGCCAAAATAGTGAATAGTGCTGATACGTATCGGCTTCTGTTTGACTTCAAGTATTGGTATTAAAAATTTATGCGGGTTAACTTGCGTTTGTGTTCTCTCGATTAATCGATAAGGCTACATTTGGGGTTGACAAAGGATATATTACAAAATAACGTCTAGTTCTGACGAATTTCTGATGAATATTTTATTCTCTGCGTCTCCTTAACTTTTTTTTATAACCTAAGTGATGAATCAATTTTATCAAATAGAACATCAAGCGACAAGATTACGAATGCCAGAATCTATTGAATCTACCAAGAGAACATTCATGTAAACTTTAAAACACCAGGTACCAATGCAGGATGAAATGGAAAAATACAGAGACTCCAGTAATATTTACCTAACAGATTCCCTTTGCACAATTTTCCGCTCAGCTGGAGACCTTTTTCACCGCCGAAAGGTGACTTTCCCGTGCAATAATAAAATGAGTATCTGCCACGTATCTGCATAGCGAGAGTAAAAGTCACTTTCGGCTCAAACAAACGAAAGTAATACACCGGACTAACTTGTATTAGTTTCGCTCTCAGCCACTTAACTGCTCTTAGTTTTTCCATAAATTATATGGTTTAATGCAATCAGAATTAACCAGATAATAAGCCAGATATTTCCGTCATTCAGTACATGGGATACTTGTGTAAGAAAGATAATATAATTTTTCTTTTTAATTCTTGCACGTTGTAGTGTGGAGTTTGTAGCTCCAGTTTTCTAAGTATTTGAAAAATTCCTTTAGTCGTTTACTTTTCTTTTTTCTCATGTATCAAGTAGCGAAATTGATGATGAATTTCCAATGTATTTGGTATTACAGCTATTTTCATAGTTCAATCAAAATCGTAATGAACAGGCCGTTTGATTTATCGCGTTCATTGAATGAAATATAGAGTGCGAAGTAAAGGAACCAGGTTATGTGATTTAGTGCATAATGAGCATGAGTTTCTTTTTTACTAATGTTTTAGAAATAACCATTTTGTGGACAACATCATTTTCTGTTACTAATTTACTAACCCACACCAGATTAAAAACACAAAATCTTACGGAGTTTAACTACCTATTTTATATTTACTTTCAAGTTACTTAATCACCAAAATATATTATCGAAAAAGATGTAGTTTCGTTGACGTATTAGACAATAAAGTCGATGATGTAGATTGTAGACCTACCATAAAGTTTCATAACGTTTACCAAACTGTATCGTTCTCAAATTCTACATAATCCACCTTCTAATGTTACTATGAGAGTCTGTGCTACTTTTGTATCAACTAAAAGCTTGTAGGTATCGAAAGAGAAATTGGTGTCATCAAAACGGTAACCCGTTGCCAAAGTAAAAGTGTTCCAAAATATAGTCGCGAAATTACATCGCGATTTCCCCGTATCGGGGCCGCTAATGTGGGTCGGGTAACAGATATATATTGTGGGGTTTTTTTTTTGCCATGGTTCACGGTCATGTTTCAGAATGGGCTGGTCATTTGTGTAAATACAAGCCACTTTTTCTATGGTACTTTGTCAATATTTGGCACGAGTGTTAGATTTTAGGTTGCTCTATGTTGGCATCATGATTTTCCATTGTTGCATATTGTTTCGAAGTGTACCTTAGGCCGGAAGTTTTATTAATTTTGACTGTATTTTATAGGAGAGTTGACTAAAGTGACCAAAGAAGTCTTTTTCCTGTTGAAATAATCTTACCTTTTCAAACTTTCATATTTTTACACCCTACGATGATTTATTATTATTTTACCAATGTATCCATTCTCACTTACAAAGTAATAAAGATGTTCACGATTCAACATTCTGTATAGATGATTAAAAATTATTGAACATAAGTGCTCAACTTTTAGAGGTGTGTCGATAATTTTCTTGTGTTTATGGTCGACAGCAGAGGGGACTTTAATAACGCCAATCTTGTATGCAATTTCAACTTATGATTTCTTTATTTTGTAGTTACAAGTTACAAGTATTATCAGAGTTAATTGCAACATTGAATCCGCTGAATGAACTTTTCAATGAAACGTGTTTGAAAGGCCTTACTAATATTTATAGCCCTCATAAAATTAGTCGCATTAATAAACTGTACTTTAATAGATAAATCTTCAAAGAAACTTATCAATCACCAATTTGGCTTCGATTACTTTCAAATGAAATTTTGCTTTTATTGGTGCATGATTAACCTAATTTTCGTCATCTATAATTAGTAGCCTATTAGTTTTAAACGAATACATGGTATTTGGATTTCTTTTGAAATATCTTACGTCCCTGTGTTAAGCTGGCGAGTGGTTTTTTGATTATAGCCCCGGAGGATTAGGTACTATGCTCTCAACCTTGCTTTCTATGTTCCCGCTTAGAGTAATTTTGTGTGTCATTGAATAACTCGGAATTGCAGGTACCAATTTTGACCAAACACGGCAGTAGAATAAATAGCGATCTTAAACCGAAACAATTTAGAACAGTACGATATTGTTTTGCAATTTTTCGTGTACTTTAATTGGATTTAAATGCTCATTTGGGCGAGCGGGACTTGCTCTACCGTTTTTGTTGTGATAACAATCTTTCGCCAACATTTCATGAATAAAATAATTTAAATTAAATCGTGTTTATTTTCGTTAACTGATTTTATCAATGAGCTTCGTGTCCTCCAATGTATGGGTGTTTTGACTTTACCTTTTAAAACGCTTCATGCGAAGGGCACTTTTAATGCCAAGTAAAATTTTGCTTGTTTTGGTAACTTTTACTATGGCTTAATTAACTGTGAAATAATATCCTCGTTTCCTATATCGAGTTATTTTAAGAACTCGATATAAAAGCCCGCGTTAGCTATCAACTTTTTTATTTTTAAGATACAATTTTAAAACTACAATTGTAATGTAAAACCTGCATATTTCAGCAACATTGCGATTTATCGCAAAGTTATTGATAAGGTCTTCTATGTTTGTTTAGTGACTCCAAAGCAGTATTTACTTTTAACGGTTTATAATACTATATCTATACTTATTACTTATTTTTATCGGCCAAACGTATAACGAATTATAGACAAATCTT
The DNA here is from genome assembly GCF_905220415.1 of Colias croceus. Classification (NCBI taxonomy): domain Eukaryota; kingdom Metazoa; phylum Arthropoda; class Insecta; order Lepidoptera; family Pieridae; genus Colias; species Colias croceus. The sequence goes on from NC_059537.1 coordinate 12,599,854, forward strand.
CATATAAACTTTCGTAATATTAGCCTGAGTAAGATTTTTTCCCTTTACGAAAATGATGGCGTTAAAAATGCTGTTTTCTTAATAAAAAGTAAAATCAGAAGCTTCTTATAATTGCCTCTATCCAGACTTGAGCGATCGAAGCAGATCCAATATTTAATATGCACATTTTGTACTGCGCAGTGAAAACCTGTTGATCCGCGCCGTCATGTAATAATATCGTAAAAAGATATAAATGTATACGTTTATCCGATTTTAATTAATAATGAGTACACGAATATTTTCCGATATAATACGATTTAACATGTTATTTGTGTCTTATTTGGTCTGTCCCGTGTGAAATTGAGTTTTTTTCCTTTGTGATTTTGATGACGTTATTAACAAGTTATTATAGATGATAGGTTATATTAAGATGTATTAAATGGTGTTATTTGTATTTGGGTATTAATTGAAATAAAGTGGAATCTCCCTTATAGGTACGACAAGGAGAAAGATTTGTTGGTATTTTGGTCGAGTTCATACATATTTCAATTACCTAATAACACAGAATATCTATTCTGTTTTCGTATGTAGTTTGTTGCTAAATAAAACTGAAGCCATTTGGCTGAAGAGCTTCGGAAAAATCTTTGAAGAAAATACCGATAAGTATAGAGACAATTTAGGTGAAAACATCATTTTCCATTCATAATTTCACATTCGTTTTTATAAATCTGTTGTTACCAAAAATACCGTGTTGTGTAATAACATATATTTGATATTTTTTTAAATATGAGCATTAACTGTTTTTACTAACTATACCTATCAAGTAGTTGATACAACGATTTTTCTTAGAAGCGTGTACCAAACAGTCAGAGAAATGGCAACACGGGTTCATTGCTTTGTGATCTTACGATAACCTCACAATCGGTGGAAAGTGTTTGATTGACATGGGATGTTTGACATTGCTTATCTGTGTTATTTGTGTTTGAAAATAAACATTATGCCGTATTATGTAAGGTTGATTGTTGATTGCGTGTGCAGTGCTTACGGAGTTCGCTTCGCTGATTCAGTGGGCGTTTTTTTGTTTACCAAATTGTAAAAGCTTGAAATAAATAACTTCAGAAAAATATTTAAGTCTGAAAAGGTAATGATGCTGTTTTAAATTATTTTTGTATTTCGCTGTTTCAATTGACACTAAAAAATTTGCTTTTTTTCACTTTTTGTTAACTTTTTCTCTCCTTTTTAACACAATTATATTATCTTCACCTGTATGTTTATATTTTTGTATGTAACTGACTCCTTTGGAGTCAGATGGAGTCAGTTTTGAAACAGTTAATTTAACGGACCGATTAAATTGAAGCTTTTTACTACCACGGAGCGGTGACATTATAATAATTTCCCGAGTTTATCTTTTTAAAGCGTTTTTTAGTTACTATATTTATTATTTCTATTGAAATTAACACGTAAATATCGTAAATATAATAAGTATCTGAAATTCGCATAAAGTATGTACCTATGCTGGCTCAGTAGCTGTCATTAAAAAGCAAAACACGTAGCACTAAGTGGGTGAGGGCCAGCTAAGCGTGGTGTTCGCGTATAAAATATTTTAATCCTTTGCTACTTTATGGAAGCGATTAATATTAATTATTAGGTAAACGTTTTTAAGGGTACTATATGAAAAACAAGGATTTTTTGTACCATAAGATCTAAAAGAACGTAAGTTTAGGAAACAGCGAATTTGCGAAAAAACACTCGAATCAATTTAAAACATTGTTCGTGGTTTGAATTACAGAGGACCTATCGTCTCACTTGAGCGATAGGTGCTAAAATAACAGACACCATTCGGGAGCTGTAAAAAGTTTGAAGATATTAGGCATTTGTCTTAGTTACGTAAAAACTAATTAACTGAAAAAGAGTTGGTTTTAAAAAGGATTGTGATAGCTGCTGAATGTATTAACTTGGTGTTTGTAATTACAGCTTAATTTAATTGAATAAACAAGGGATTAAAAATTAATAAAATAATAGGGGATATATTGTAAAAAATGTTTTATTTCGAGCGTCCTTTCACCCCTTATGTTTCTTTACATATTCCAAAAATACCTCAGTCCTCAACATGCACTTCCCGAAGGTTACCAGTGTCACGACTCACTTGTCTTCTTGTTCCATTAGCCACATGTGTAGGAAGTAATGTTTGCAGAGTCCTGTGTGCTTTGGAAGGTGTGTGAAGTATTGTCTCGGTTTTCTGAGTACGAGTGTTTAAGTGGGGTTTGTGTTTGCGGTTTTGATGATTAGCTAAGGTGAAAGAGGCGTTAGATGTGTGTTAAATTATCTTAAGTTTTCAAGAGAGATAGGAGATTGTTGAGAAATTAAGATTAAGTTTGTCAATGTCGAATAGAAGGTTTTAAATGCTCAATTTAGAAAGTTTGTTGAGAATTTTACAAGGTGTAGGTGATGCTTATCGGTTTTGTATAATGTGCTAAAAAAACACAATTGTGTATGAATCATGTAGAGATAAGGAAAAATAAAATATCTATTAAAATTTAATTGTAATGTGGGTAGGCATATTACTTAGTATTATCATTTATCATTGTTCGTGTGCTATTTGTTTCCCGGTCTCTTCTTATAGCTTTTTAGGGTTCCGTAGCCAAAATGGCAAAAACGGAACCCTTATAGTTTCGTCATGTCCGTCTGTCCGTCTGTCCGTCTGTCCGTCTGTCACAGCCGATTTACTCGGAAACTATAAGTACTACAGTGATGAAATTTGATGGGAATATGTGTTGTATGAACCGCTACAAAAATATGACACTAAATAGTAAAAAAAAGAATTGGGGGTGGGGCCCCCCATACATGTAACTGAGGGATGAAATTTTTTTTTTCGATGTACATACCCGTGTGGGGTATCAATGGAAAGGTCTTTTAAAATGATATAAAGTTTTCTAAAAAACATTTTTCTTAAAGTGAACGGTTTTTGAGATATCAGCTCTCAAAGTCGTAAAAAGTATGTCCCCCCCCCTCTATTTTTATAACTACGGGGTATAAAATTCTAAAAAAAATAGAGGTGATGCATGCTAATTAACTCTTTCAACGATTTTTGGTTTGATCAAAGTATCTCTTATAGTTTTTGAGATAGGTTGATTTAACTGTAATTTATTATATTTGCTGCTACGGAACCCTTTGTGCGCGAGCCCGACTCGCACTTGGCCGGTTTTTATTTTTCTGGTTTTATATTAATCATGGATTGATAAATTAATACATGTGATTGGCTATATAATTACAAGAAAAGTTAAATTTGATCAGATATCTTTAAGTGTTTGTACAGGATTTACTTTACATACCATTTTAAAATTCCAACCGCGAATCATCTCACCGTTTCACATACGAATTTGCGAAAGTCAGCAAGGTTTCACTGCGAATTGCAACTGTTGTATGCAAATCCCATAGTCGGAAGTTCGTTGGCGGTGACGGTGAGGTGACGGTGAGCTGACGGTATCACTCCGCCCCTATAGGCCGAATTTCATTACTTTCACCGTGGGTACTCCGATTGAGGGCAAAGTGGGAGCTTATTTGAGAGTAATTGTAGGTACTTGGAAGCTTTTGTTCATGTGATCGCGTTGATTTGGCTAAAGGACACCTTATTATTCTACTACTTACCTTAAAGACTGAGCATTAGTAGAGAAGAGATTGATAGAGTGCTATCAATCCTGATCCTTCTTTTCTATAAACGAATATTATTTTTTATATCTTTAATCTTAGATTACAAAATAAAAGACAGATGGAGCGTTGCCGAACTAAACCGAATAATTTATCGTCATTTTCAATAAAGCTATGTGTGCTGTCATTTCGCCGCTGCACTGTACGTACACGGTGCTTCTGTGTGCGTGTAATGTTGCCAGATATTGAAAAATTTCCCAAATTTTTCCCCGACTACGGAAAAAAGAGGGTTATGTTTTTCGAGTTTATGTATGTATGTATAATATTTCTTTGACACGCCCTGCAGTATAAACTGTTGGACCGATTTTGAGTTGTGAGGTTTCATTGCAATGATCTGAATTATTATGTTAGTGGCGGTAGTGACGTAGGCTATATCAATAAATGAGAAGTCAAGTTTTAATTTTTATTTAAATTCTTTTATTACATAAAGTACCTGCCTACTAAAGTTATATGTATATGGACAAAATAATTGTATTCAATTTTTTATTAAATAAATTACATAAAAAAAGTTTCAATATTAACTATAATAATTATATTATTTTTTATTTTTCATAATATATGAATTCGTATTCAGCGGTAGTTTTTAGTCGAGAATACGGGACATTTCATTTTCATCATATCCATCATGGAGTTCACATAAATTAAATCGCTAGCGAAAATGACTATAATATGACGTTTTTAAGCTTTATAAAAGTAACAAAATAATGTATTATGCTTATTAAAATAATCTAATAAGTATCATGAACCTTTAGTGCACTATACAAATAATCACATTCACGATCGAAAAATCCAACAGCATTACCCTGAAGATCTTTTAACCATTTTACCGTTTTACCAATAAAAATGGCAAATTAATTTTCAAAATACTGGCAACATACGTTGAAGTTTTGTATTCCTTCATATCTGTAAAATTATTATTCGTATTAAAGAAATAAATCAGCCAAATAATGTACAGAAAACCTGTGAAACGATGTTTTATCTTTTTTTTTGTTTTCGGGAACAAATTTTACAGCGTTTTATTATCACAAGACGGCATTTTTTTACTAAAATTGCAAACCCTTTTTGACGTATTGCATGACACTATATGCGCTATAGCACTGGTGCAGCGACGTATTTGTTTTTGATTTCGTATTTTCTTTGACAAGGGCGACGGGCGGTTGTCATGCTCCATCTGTACTTTATTTTGTAATCTAAGTCTTTAATTAAAGAAATTTATGAGTCTTTTGTCCTGTTTTGGCAAAAAGGTATAAAAAAAACATAAGTAAAGTCCCATATGGTCTATGGGAATAACGTATTTCCCATCTGTTACACTTCTATAAAAGCTTGACCTTAAAACAATTTAATGAAGTAATTACTCCAAAATTAACATTTTGACCCAAATAATCTACGTATATAGCGTATCTGCGTTGAGATAAACAATGTCAAGGGCTGGTTATGTCATGACTTGCATCTGTTAGGAGTCATAAAGATTCCTTATCACGGGCATTGCGAAATGCAGTTTAGTATTCATTTGAACTGTGCCACGGGTAAATTCCCTTACGGTTTTGTTTATTTGATTCTATTAATTTATTTGAAATACGGGTAGTGTTATTTACATAGTTAGACTTGAAAGTAGGTAGTATAAGTGAGTGTCGAGTAAATAATAGAGTTATTGGTTAATAATGTTATAGAGTTATTTTATAGTTGAATCTATACTAATATTATAAAGCTGAAGAGTTTGTTTGTTTGTTTGTTTGTTTGTTTGTTTGTTTGAACGCGCTAATCTCGGGAACTACTGGTCCGATTTGAAAAATTCTTTCAGTGTTAGATAGCTCATTTATCGAGGAAGGCTATAGGCTATATATCATCACGCTACGACCAGCGGGACGGGAGCCACGGGGGTGAAACCGCGCGGAGCAGCTAGTATATCATATATGAAACCACTCGAAATTGCAAGGTTTTTATGTGGAATTTAATGTTGGACAATACAAAGAAACGGTCATAATCCATAAGTCTGCTCATATCTATTGAATAATTAGTTTTAAATTTGGTAATTAATTTTTTGCAAATTGTTCCTAGTTTAGTATGTTTTTAACATTTCTTTTACAATTTATTTATAATTTGTATTAAGAACAAGCGACTGCAGTGTATTTAGGTCTGTTTCTTAAAATGTATTTCTGAGTATGAAGCATTTGTTTATTAATGGAGATGGTATGTACGTGACATGCGTACTTTATTGACTTGCGTTTTTTACAACTTTTTCGTACGTATCCTTAAAACAATGTAAGATTAAAAGGCAGAAAAGAAGAAGACGCTGTATTTATAGGACACCTCAAGACTTGACTTATCCTTTTGCGTGTGATAGGGTTGTCAGATTTTGATTTATTTATGTATTCGTAAAGAGTGAGTAATTGATGTGATAGTCATTTAAATGCAGATTTATTCTGAAGGATGCATTCTTTACTGCGTTTTTCTTATAGTTACAAAAATCTTATAGGTAGTTGATTGTTGCTAAAAAATGAAAAGGTCAGCCTATAATATCAATAGGTACATATCGTCAACTATGAAGTAGTAATACATTTTCGACTATGCAATGTGAGAACTGAGAAAACAGAGCAAGAAACGTAGTGACAACAATTCTATCTATATATATATTGTCTAAAAATTCTATCTATCTATACATATATATATCTATTAGATAGATATTATATGTTAGTGGCAACCCTATCCTATTCTCGCCTTGATCTTTTATTTCTTAATCCGTATTAAATATCGATTTAAGAGGTTGTTGCGGTTAACGTATCGGTTTGTTTGTTTTTGGGTTTCGCGTTGATTTATAAAATTTAATTTTAATAAACTCGTTGAAAAAGTTATGAAGAGGTGATTTGAAAAAATTAAATATTAAATTGACTTTTGAATTCACAATGAGCATTCGTTTTATAGCTCTGAAACTATTCAGCTTATTCTTATTTAAGATATTATTAGAAGTATTTACGCGTTAGAAACATGAGTTAAATGCCGGTGTTCAGTGGGATATAATTTATGTTTTTCTCTATACTTTACATGTCATGTCGTAATAAATATAGCTTTCCCTGTCACCAGAGAAGCTGGTTCCATAAGATCTTCAGTTAATTAGCGAAGATCTGCGTTGCCATGGCAACCGTTTTCTGTTATGGACCCTCTACACAATGGGTAGCGTAGGCCAAACAAATGATCGTCGATGTTTGCCGCCATTACAGCGATTATGAAAAAACATCTACAATGACGGTCGATCATTGGCCTTTAGACTCTACAGTCTACAGTCTACACTATTGTAATTGCCTCTACCCGCCCAACGGTGACCATTGTGTAGAGGCCCCTTAACAGAAAAACCGGAGCTCTCCGCTAAACTGAGGATCTTGCGGAGGATCTTCTAATTAGCGAAGTTCTGCGTTGCCATGGCAACCGTTTCTCTGTTACATTCAATGGTAGGCCTTGCGAGTGGTCAAACAGGAGTTAACTAGGTTACAGATGTGGGTACGCTTGATAAAGAAGTAGAGCTTATTTTGATCTGGGTCAAAATTCACTGTTATTCATATTACGCGTGAAAGGTATTTATTGTTATGTACGGGGAAAAAACCGATGTGTATTTTATTTAAATTCTACCTTAATTGTCTTTACGATAAATAAGACGTCAGGCAAAAGACGGGTAGGGATTTTTTGACGTCTTATAATTCGATAAAGCCGGCTGCACGCACGAAAAAACATGACTCATGCGGCGTTACCTCGCTCTGACTCATCTGAGGCGTTCCATGCAAGGCTTGAAGTGCGAGCGAGAGCGCGGAACGAGCGACAAAGAAGCACAATCGGACGTTGTCACGTTCAACTATCGTCAGTAAACCGACTTTACAGACAACCAATTTTTTTTACTCTTGCAGGAGATATATACAGGGTGTCCCAAAAAGTAGTGATGAACGGAAGCTGGGAGGTTAAGGACCTAGAGGGCTATCCGAATCACCCCCATGTATGTTATGCGATTTTTCGTATTTTCGGAGTTATGACGTTTTTTTTCTATTTTTCACCTATCGCCGAGTACGATGATATTTTCACTCATGGTGACGTCAATTATTGCGCTAAATGCTTGATTTTTTATTGTTTGCTAAGCTGAAAGATAAGCCAATTCAGTATGGTAACATTTACTATCGTTAGATGTTTGAATGGAATAAAAAAAAGAATTAAATGCCAAGAAAGATAAAATTATCCAGTATGTTCACAACTTCAAGGGCCCCTGTTGCTCAATGCAAGCGCGACATCACCGTAAAAAGTTGTCTTTTAAATTTCTGAATGCCTTTTATCATTTTTTATAGTTTCTTTTGCTACTATGAATTTCCGGGTTATTTCGTCCAAATTGTGGCAGTCTCTCGTCTTTGTAGTATCCCCACGGATAACTCATAAAATACGAAAAATCGCATAACACACATGGGGGTGATTCGGATAGCCCTCTAGGTCCTCTACCTCCCAGCTTCCGTTCATCACTACTTTTTGGGACACCCTGTATATTCCTTATCAATTAGTTTTATAATTTTTGAATAATATGAGAGCGAGATATATGGAAGTGCACACTTGTGCATACATATTAATGCTCTATTTATGCAACTTTAACGATATTAATTCAATTTAAATATATGCCTAGCTGGTTCCAAGTATCAAATTGGTCTATAAAATTGATCTAAGAAAATTGCACAGATAACACAAAAACGGGTTATAATTGGTAATGGAAAACACGAACGTTATAGAGTTGGTCTAACAAAATTGCACAGATAATGAAGTGTTAATCAGCATCAAATCACGGGAGATTAATTATATGTGAATTATCTGTGTTTATTAGCCGCAAGTTGGGTTGTTACGTCGGGAAATTAATTTGCAAATTGTCAGGTAATCACGCGACTGTAACTGGCAACCGGATTATTACATTGTTGGATGTTAGCAATATGTATGTTGTTGTTGTTTGTTGTTTGACTGGAAGGTGAACGAGAAGTGGGTAGATTAAGATGACCATTTTATGAAGTTAAATATGTTAGTAATTCTGTAACTTATTAGAAGTTTTGAAATTAAGAAAAATGAGCGCGTGTCCCGAGCACACGTGTCAGAAGTGAAAATTCTTTTTCAAAATTCAAAGATAACAAAATCGTCGTCTTAATCCATGACGTGATGGTATTGACATGGCGCGACTTTGAAATTTGACTAAAAGCGCTTAAAAGAAGTTTTGCTAAAAAAAATGATAATGTTAGTAGGTATGTGTGAATGGTCTTCTTTAATTCAGATATGTCTTAAAATATACAATAGCATCTAATCTATTGTTACAAAATGGATGGGACTGGGAATGATAGGGAAGGGATTGTGGAATTAGACTTATTGGAGGTAGAGCAAATTTTCGATGGTGTAAATAGAATAGAGATAATCTTGTGAATAATTACAAAATGAATTTAAAATCATGTTGCAAATGTTCGTGCTTACTTTTCTAATTATGCCGTCGCATTTCAAATGAGATGTCAAAGAATCTAATCATTGTGATGAAACACGATGTTACCTATCTAGGTACCTTATATCGTCGCCTATGAAACTCATTATTAATAGTTTTATTATAATCCTATATGAATTTATTTAACTAGTCTTATAGCAACTTATAGGTTTGAAGTGACTTATGTCTTTGATTTACATAAAATATTTCACTTTATATCGATAAAATGATAAACATGGTAATAAATAGACAAACGTCGAAATATCTAGAAATAAAAACCGGCTAAGTGCGAGTCGGACTCGCGCACCGAGGGTTTCGTACAAACCTGCAAGGTTTACAATTAAAAAAAATATATTATGTGATGTAACTAAAAATATATGGTTTTCGTAACTTTTCCTTTATCTATGCTATAAGACGTTGCTTCGTACCAAATTTCAAGATTCTGAGTTCACGGGAAGCACCCTGTAGGTTTTGATTCCCTTGCAAGTGTCGAAAATTTGCGGCATAAACGGCTGTATCTTTTGATTGCGTTGGCTTAGAAGTTTGATTTTTTCACAGCTTCAAGGGACAGTAGACCTGAGTAATTGATATAAATTTCAGCTTCATACCTCCACGCGTTTTTGAGAAAAAGGGTCTTGACAGACGGACGGACGGACGGACAGACGGACAACAAAGTGATCCTATAAGGGTTCCGTTTTTTCCTTTTGAGGTACGGAACCCTAAAAACGATCGTGATTATCGAATTATTCAATGAAAAATTGAATTGCCAAGTTTTTTTTAAATCGGCCTCTTCAGGGAGCGTCTATAATTTTTTGCTTATATTAGGTATGGAATCTATTTAAAATAATTTGAATATAAAAAACGTGGGACCCTCGTTATTTTACAATTCAAAAAGCGTGAATTGTATATTTATTTATTCAATAAACATTTAGCAAATACAGAAATTATAATAATCGAATAAGTAACAGAAACAATAACAGAAATTATAATAATCGAATAAGTAATTTAAAATGTAGGTAGTTGTTATAATATTCAGCGATAGATTGATTAAAACATTTATAATATGTGAAAAGTAATATCGAGAAAAATAAATTAAATAAGAACACAATATTTCCTTATAAGGAGCAATTTCATGCGAGCAATCAATTTAATTTAAAATTTTCAAAGCTGTCATACTTTTTATGTTATTCGCAGAAGCGTCTGTTAAGTTTGATAACACGCAAAGGACCATTTAAAGAGCATTTAATTAATTAATAAAGTGTATTCTAAAGAATCGGTTATTACCTACTGGGTACTGAGCAGAACTTATGCGTATTTTCTTACAGACAAGTAAAAACATAAGGGTTAGTTGTCATGTTTATAGAAGTTGCTGATATGATCATTAGTACATTTAGGGACTATCAACACTACATCTAGGATCGAGGTATTTGCTCGTCTAGGGACAGTCTGCTTTTTGTTTCTAGTGGATATGGCGGTAAACGGATCCAATGGTCTATGTACCTATATGTTACCACTGCAGATAGCTCATAAAGCTGCTTCTTTTGATTTTATTTTTAAATTTAAAGGTTAGATTTATTAGAGGTAAAACTACACGTTGAACATTGGTCAGGTTACAAATTTCATTTACGCTTTCCCTATTCCTTGTCGCTTTACAAAGGATGTTTTGTCAAAATGTCTCAAATGTTTGAATGAACAATCGTTTCACGTTTGCATCATGAAAGTAAAGTAACGCGTCTTCTTTCAAATATAATTGACGTAAAATCCTGACTCATAGCGGTTTCTTTTAAAGTATATTTCGGGAGATTACAGAGAAGTAATTACTTCTTAAGTGGAAAGCACATTTTTAAACGCTAATCTGATTGGAGAGAATTCTTTGGGTCGAATCTTATGTCGTGATGGTCGGCTTTCCCAGAAAGTAGAGTCTTTTAGTCCATATCCATATTATTAATGATTTATCATAATATTTATATGATGAGGCACTGTTTCATTTGATAATACATCTTTGAATTAGGTTAGTCTCGAAGGACCATTTAGCTTAGGACATGATCCCTTAATAAAATAGATTTTTTTAATAAAAATAATTGGCTTATAATTGCATTCTGAAACACGTGTTATAAATCAATTTGTTTGTACAAAACAAAGCTCTCCTAAGCGAGTACATCGTGAGGACTGAGGGCACAATGTCAGTATGTTGCGGATCACCTTGACCGACCGTCCTCTCACATCTTCGTGTAAGTCACGTGGTATGTTTGTGTGTTTGTGTATTTGTAATTGAAATTTAATTAAGTTTTTTCTCTTATATAGATTTCAATATATGTAATTAATAAAGATGTTTGATTGTTCCTTTTATGTAGTTTCAAGGGATTCACCGGGAAGCATTCAAAATTAATACTGAGTTTCGAATTTTATTTACGTTTTGGTTGGAAATTTATTATTTAGTTGTAAGTTTATGTTCCTTATCGTGAATAATGTAAAAGATACTGTACTGAACATTTTTGTCAGCACGAGTTATGTACAAGAAAACAAAATGGAAAGAAAGCCGAAGTATTCCAGCCTCAATTATTTCCGTATAATCTCGAGATAAAGCGGGATGTGAATAGTTTGCACGCCTTCATTAAATAAATTTACGCATGCAATTCTACACATTGCCACTCTCGCCTTATTTATTAGTCTCAGCCCCTTGTCCATTACCCAATTATTTTTTTCTTATAAAAGGATTCTTTGGTTTTGTTTTTTCGTGTGCGCTTTTTGCGATCTGTGAATTATTCTGTTCTCGAACGCACAGTTACATCGAAGTTTACATTGATTGATGTACCTCATTGTTTTATTGCGTTTTTAATTGTTTTATATGGTCTGTGAAATTTATTGGGTTGTGAGAAGTGTGGAAGTTAAAGCTTGCTAATAAAAGCGTGGTCTGACGATAATTATTTGATTGCGATCGGTGTTTCGATGTTATGCTATGCGACAGTATCTGAGGTAGATAATATGATCACATTTGTGTCGGTATTGCAGTATTAACGATTATTAAAAACCATTAGGAATGTTTATTAAAGAATTGTGGTTTTTGAAGAACGGTTATTGTTTTTGACTTTTAGCTCACTGTAGCATTAACGGTTTGATACATTTCAGCTTGTTATTCGTCATAATCATAGTATGTAGTGTTATTATTAACGTGCTTTACACTAATTACTTATTAAATTTAAAAATTTCAAAACACGTGCATGGTTACCAAAATGAATGATTTTAAAAGGAAGTTTTGGAATAGTTACTTGTTATCGTCCTCACGTTAAATACAAGGAGGTAAACGAAAATGTATCTAAAATAGTAATGTGAGTTTAAAAATTTTATTTTTAAACGCATTAGGTGCATCTACAGTTGTTTTGTTTTAGCTGTTGTGCCTTATCTGTACTAAGTAGAATTTTATTACGTCGTTCAAAACTTGCGTTCCTCCATTTTTTGTTTTACACATGTTGTTAATATCCTCTTCGTTTCTTTGCTGTTAATTCTTTATACAGAAAAGTTTGCCGAATTAGCCGTATCTTTTTGTGATGTACAAACATACGAATTTTTGATGTGGGTTGACGTTTAAGATTAATTGCCGATGGGATTATTTTGGAATGTCACTGAATTATAAGCGAGGACATGGGCATATACTTGTGTCGTGTCTTGCATAATTTGCTTTTGATATATTACACTAATTATATCCATAAATAAGTCATCAATCTGCTGTAATTATTGGTGTAGTGGTATGTTTGAAATGGCGCTTTTTACGCAATTAAAATTGTCCTTTTCTTGATATATTTTAAACTAGCTACCGCCCGCGACACCGTCCGCGCGGAAAAGTTAAGATTTATTTTTTCTACGTATTTTTCCAGGAAAAAAATTATCCCATTTTATGCCCAGGTTAATAAGGTATAATTATACCAAGTTTCATCGAAATCTAACCGTTAGTTTTCACGTGATGCCTGAACATACAGACAGACAGACAGAAAAATAATTTTTTAATCACATATTTGGGTTTGGTATCGATCCAGTAACACCCCCTGGTATTAATTTTTTCAATATTTTCAATGTACAGAATTGACCCTTCTACAGATTTATTGTATGTACATATAGATTTTAATTTAAATTTTTGGGTGCTGTAAGCTGTGACGAATTTGTTGATAAAAATTATTATAGTGACTCTATTTTATATCAATTGATCAATTTTGATAAACGAGAAATTTTGCTTATCTTATCAGTTATATTTTCGTGTGTACCATTTTTAGTACTGTACAAAATTTCAAGATACATATTTGCATATCATGTTAACGAATTATTAAAATATTTCGTAGTTTTAATATTAATGTCAACTATAATAAATAATAATGCTGGTAATTCTGCTATACTTCACGTTACCTTATGTCTATATTATAGTAACTAGCTTTACGTCCGCGGCTTCGCCCGCGTTTTCAAAGAAAAACCCGCATCGTTCCCGTTCCCGTAGGATCTCTGGGATAAAGCCTTTCCAAGTTACCCTCTATATGTGTGCTAAATTTCATTGCAATCGGTTCAGTAGAATTTGCGTGAAAGAGTAACAAACACACACACACACACATCCTCACAAACTTTCGCATTTATAATATTAGTAGGATTTTCATTTTTTGTAAACATCAATAAATAAAATAAATCACAAAATTATACGGTAACTAATTCCTAGTAGGTATTAACTTCAAAATACATATAAGAATATATTCATGCTTTTATAATACGCTAGTAAAAAATACACAAGAAAAATGATTGCCATCGCTTTCATTACGGCTAAACGATATTATTTACAATTTGTGGTGAGATGAAAGAGAAAGTTAATTAAGGCACAAATTAGTGCGTCCCGTAATAAATATACATCTGAATATAACTTTGAGAGTTTTCAAGTTTCAAGTATGTATATTATATGCTTTATTTATGGCGATAAAACTTCCTTACTGCGCTTATAAGGTTGACTTTTCCAAAATTTATGTCTTTTTAAAGCTTGTTATTATTACTCAGTTTTGGCCAGTTTAAAATTACTCGATAATAGGCAAATTTGTTGTGTAAAACTTGTTTAAAAGTTTGACGTAAACAAAGTATATATTTGTAAACAATATAATTTGTTGGTTATAAATACAACGCACGCTCCGTTTATCGATGCTTGCGCTTCGCTTATGTTGCATAACTATTTTTATTTTACAATCTGTGTACACTATACTTCTGTAAATATGCACATTATATCTAAACGATAGGCATGTACAAATTAAGAAGTGTTCGCTATTGACACATTGTATAATCAACGCCGAGTTGCGGGTGCGTATTCATACAAGTGTTATCAAGGCTATTTGGTCATTAAACTGGAACGTAGTGTGATAAATAGGGCATTCTGTTTAAGGTTGTTAGGCCAGTAACCCGCTTTACAAGTGGCTCACTATTCCCGCTCCAAAGATAGGTAATTAGGCATACGTCGATAGCGACGCGTTGCATAAGTCACTTATCGAAATGCAGTGACCAATGCGCCTCGCTTATCGACGCTCGTGGATTCGAAAATATTTGGCAATTAGCGTTATCTTCGGCCTGTGACATATCACATAGTTTGCCTCCGGGAGTGCGCCGCTCAGTACGTGCACCACCGTCCGCCTCGGTGGTCATCGGCCTCCCGTTGGTAAGTATTGCAAGTCCAGTTAGTCGGACCACTCGCACGCATTAATATTCCGCTCCGGTAATTGCACACCTAGTCGCTGATTCACCGAGCTACGTGTATGTACTTTTTTCGTCCCCATCATAAAAATATACTCGGAGACGCGGTTTGAAAGAGCGGCAGATAAAAAAACTAGCCACCTTCATCTACATTTGAATTGTAAAATGTAAATAGAGACTTTAAAAACATCACGCACGAGACAAAGACATTCCGTTGCCGGGGCGAGAGGGAATCTTCGGAGGAGGGCGACGTGCAGACGGCTCTCGTCGTGTGTAAATGTGTACCGTATAAAAAACGGATAGGCGGCCAATAAAAACCCCGTAGGGAGATGTCGAGGGGCGGGCGAAGCGGGTGCTGTGCACCGCGGCTGCAATTGCACGCTGCAGTCTCTCAGCGCCGGGCTGGGTGCGCGCACGCAGCTTTACCCCGCCACTATTATATCCAGTTTCTCCCGAAAGCATGCGCACAACTCGCCTCGAGTGCGACGACTTCCAAGTTCGTTTTCGCGATCGCTAATCATCATTTCTTGCCGGAAGCGTTCTTTGAGCTTCGCGTGCATTTTGTTTCCGCTCCGTCGGTCGCGTCAACTTAGGGGTTGATCACTATATCGTATTCGGTATTCGAGCGTTATGACGTGAGTTACATCGGTTGCATATAAATGATGTTTCGATAGCCGTTTTATAATTGTTATTTGTTTTGTGGCAGGGCACCCGTCGTCGCGGCGGTATCAGCGGGCGGGGAGGCGGGTCCCGACGGCCCTGCACCCGAGGAAAGCATGAAAGGCGTGGAGGCCACACCAGAGGAACAAGAACGGTTAGCAGCCGGAAATAACAATGGTTCCCTTGACTGCAAGCTGCCACCGGAGCAGCCGCGCAACGCATTCCACTCGACGCGCGTGTTCATGTTGGTGTTCCTGGGGGGATGGGTGCTGCAGGGCATGTTCCTCACGTACTTCGTGAGCGTGACGACAACGGTGGAGAAATTGTATAAGGTTGAATCGAAGACGACGGGAATATTGTTGTCGGCGACGGAGATCGGCCAGATATGTACGGCGCTTTTTCTTACATACTTGGCGGGACGCGGTCACCGGCCGAGGTGGATCGGTTGTATGATGCTGGTGCTGGCTGTGGGGGTTATCGGGTGCGTAGTGCCGCACATGCTGTACGGGACGAGGCTTATGGACGTGCACTTGGACTCGCACAGAGCGGAGGCCGCGCCGGTATGTTCGGCGGACAACGCGTCGAACGCGTGTGATGACGCTCACATGAAGAGCACGGCGGCGAGGTCGTCCATCACTGCGGTGGTCATCCCGTGGCTCTTCGTGTGCCTGCTGGTGGTCGGCGTGGGACAGACCGGCATCGCCACGCTGGGCATTCCCTATGTGGATGACAACGTTGGCAGCAGACAGTCGCCGCTGTATATGGGTGAGTTGTTTATTCATTCTTATCTTTGACCAGTTATTGATTTATAATAAGTACATATGATTAATTCATATTCATAAGATTAATTGCATGTAAAATTAAATTCCCATAGCAAACAAACTAAAAACAATTTAATAACAAAAAGCAATATAATCACAACAATTGTGTCAGTTTAAATTCATTAAATGCACGCTTCTTAAACTTCATCATTATCAAAAGCTCTATAATGATCGGGCGACCACTATGTTTTGACCCACAACGAATTCGGCCGGACAAACCGCAAAAACGACTAGCCGAGACGTGTTCTTAGCGACACGATATCTGATATGCGAAATTGCATATAATAACCGACACAGCCATGCAGCACTGTAATCTTCTTGTAACTTGCATCTTACTCTCACTGGCGATGTTCGAGCGAAGCGATTATGTCAATTGTGAAGAATTGCCATAATAGAGGCCTATGCTCTCGCAGGAATACGCTCATTACTTTTACTTTAGCACTAATGCCGGATTAGAACTAGTACTTGCTAGTGAAGACGATCCAATTTCTTGTACTTAATACGCAACTAGACTTTTCGATCGGGACATTCTTTAACGAGCAGATTTGAATTTTACTTCCTATCCTATTGTTACTTCATCAGTTTGGGTTAAAACATATTATGTTTTAATAAACAATATTAATGCAAATTTCATCAAAAGTAAATGCGATCCTCTATAAGAAATCCAAAAATGTTTTTTGGCATTGTGCCTCATGCATTTGTGTGTAAAAAATACAAGAGCAATAATGTTGATGTATCGATGCGGATGGTATTGTAGCCATTGTTTCAGTTTCCATTGCAAACGGGTTTAGCCGGACCTGGGGTACATACATACATACATACACAATGCACATACAATATACAAGACGTAAATAAATCTAGATGGCTGATTTTAGACTGTGTAAACAATTTTTAATAGTATTATTTAATAAGTAAGAAAGTAATACTTTTTAGCAAAAAATGGAAAAGTTTTAGAGTTTACATTATTATTTTAAAACGAATATTTTTTTGCTTATTTTAAATATATTTTATAATAAGTTATTATTAATCGTAGTTACGCGCAACGTGAGTTTTCGCAGAATTCGAAAAATACGAGCTTTTATCCACAGTTTTAAATTCGCTAGCTAAAGCTTATAAAAAAACTAGCTTACCGCCCGCGCTTAGCCCGCTTTTTCTAAAACCTAATAAATTATATACCAAAACCTTCCTCTTGAATCACTCTATTAAAAAAACCGCATCAAAATCCGTTGCGTAGTTTTAAAGATTTAAGCATACAAAGGGACATAGGGACAGAGAAAGCGACTTTGTTTTATACTATGTACCTATCTTCCTGTATTATGTAGAGTGCAGAGTTAAGGGAATCAAAGATTATGGCGCTATTACCCATTTTTTTAATGGAATACTTAGTTACAATGTCTTGTTTAGTCTACAATAACGATGTAAAATTATAGCCTGACGAGGTTTACGTTACAAAAAATAAAATGCACCCAGTTTTATGCACGAATGTTAATAAAACTACCTATGAATAATTTTATGCCCTTAAAATATTCTTTGGGACATAAAATTTTTATTTATGGATGTATTAACCCGTGGTAATAGCGGGAAAGGATCTATTTGCGATATTGTAGAGATATCTGCATGATTTTATGTAGTAGGTACATTGTTAGGTAGGTTGTTATAATATTGGCTTAAAAAGCCCTTTTAAATTATTTGTTTGAAAAAGTCTTGAATCTTTCATTGAAGACTTTTTCAATCTAGCATTTCATAACTTTTTCATAAATATAATTTTTTCATGAAACTGTTTCTTTCTTGAACTCAGAATGTTTAATTTTTAGTTATGAATGCTACTAGTACTGCCAAACTTAAAATCTAACTGATGCATTGCTTTTGAACTTGGGAGGTAGTCAATTCTTGGTTAAATTCCCTAAAATTTATCCTCAACTAGTGGTCCGCCCCGGCTTCGCCCGTGGTACGTATTTATTATCCTATATCCTTCTCCTGGCTCTAAACTACCTCCCTGCCAATTTTCAGCTAAATCGGTTCAGCCGTTCTTGAGTTATAAGTGGAGTAACTAACACGACTTTCTTTTATATATATAGATATGAAATTAATTTGCTCCATTACACGTGCGCTAATCTTAATTGATGTTATTTATTTCCTCTAAATTTAAATAAGGTGGAAAATGAATTCGCTAAATTTGAAATTAATTACATCTTACTTCTTCATTGTTTTCTTTTTGCGTCTATAGTAATTTAAACAAAAAATTACGCAATCAACGTCGCAATACAATATTGTACTCTCTCCCCTTACAATAAGATACATATTGCTAGAACGTGCAAATATCTGTAGAAAATTATAGAGCCTATAATCTTAATTGTTCGGTATCCGTCGGTATGTCCACTTTGAACACGAATCGCTTATTATGACACGTGTAAGTTAATCGCCTGCGGTCACTTTGTGCAATATGCCCTACATCTTTAATTTGTACTATAATTAAGAGGATCTATTCGTAATACTTGTATGGCTACTTGCGATTCAAAGCGAATCGTCTTGTGGAAATCCCCATTTGGCAGGTTTAGCTTGCTCGTATACTTACTTAGGAATTGTACACCTTTCGTCGCAAATATTGAAAATTGTATTCTGTTGTGTTTACTGTTTTATACTGCGGAGGATCAGTGCGTATGAAATGTTAATAAAGTCTAAAATGTTAAAAGTTATCATTCTTTTACCTGATACTTTATTGTATCCTATGAATTGTAAATTATTTGTTAACATACACCTTTAATTTTTGAGAAAGAGAAGAAATGTGTGGAATTTAAACTAAGATACAGGCCGTAGCAGTAGCAGGGCCCTTCATCACACACAACAACGATGCCAGTATTCCCAAGCTACTATGCTCTTTTTGCAATAAACATATTGAACATACAGAGCGGTGCCTACAATGGATACTCAATCACGATCGGATGTCACCAATTACTGGGTTTCACAACGAGATAGGCGCTGAATTGAACATAACAATTATGCAACCATGCAATTGTAGTTAGCGCGCGTGCGTTTACGAAATGTGCCATGTGCATGTGCATATGCTTGTATGGATGTATGTGTATGTGTGCTATTTCAGTTGTGCATCTGTGTCACTGGGACGGGACGTCTCGTCGCCACTTCAGCTTGTTAAGTCGTCTGACATTTTTCATACTCCTCTTCGGGAGTTATGATGTCCTGGTACTTGGATGCATTGCGTCATAGGTTATTTTTATTTAATTAGTGTATAAAAATTATTTATGTGATGTGAGGGGATAGTATCAGATGCTAATCGCGACAGTAGGTTTGCTGAAAATTCTGAAACAAAATGTTAGAAATTATATCACTTTTTCACCACACTCTCTTAAAAGAACGTTATTCTTATACGAATATGGACATTATAATTTGCAATAGAAGTCATTTTTAACTTCAGTTAATTTCGCAATATACATTTCTAGCCTCTACAAAAGACCCTTCTTATTCATAAAACAATAATGTGGCTCTTAGTTTTCCTACGGTTTTAGTGTAATTAAAATTTTATGAACATTGCGATAACAGTAAAAACAGATTATACTACCTTAATCTATCCTTTTCACTATATTTTTCCTGTTGACGCATACAATTTCTCTGAAATTTATCTCAACGCTAACGGTAGGAGGATGCTCGTTAAAATTTCGCACATATTTTCGGGTTTCAATGAACTCTCGTGAGCAACTTCGGTATTATTTAGTACTTTTTGATTTTCTTTGTTTTATTAAGAACATCCAAATGATCATCATCTGCTTTGCGAATGGGTGGTAAATGTTAAAAAATGTAATGACGATTCAAAAGTGCTTCTGAAAGAAGTTAATTCAAAAAATAAATGTGAGTCCATACACACGTAGAGTAAATCTTAATTTAACACGTCTGTTCGTTTAATTGGTAGTTAAATAAATACTAATGAAAAACATTTTTCAAGTTTTACGGTCGTTATTTTAATCATTATTCTCAATGATCTGTTTATAAACGAAAGCCCAGTATTGAATATATACAAATATCTATCTTCCATGCTCCACATTGGATTGGGAACGCGAGACTATAGAAGAAGTCTATTTACGTATTTCGGAGAAGTTTCCAAATATATGGAGCAAGGGCTTGCTTATTGTATGTTTTTTCTAATGTAAAACAGTTGTATTTAATCTTCAGTTTTGTTTTAATATTTTTTTTAATCAACGTTTCAATGTAAACAATAATCAATTTAACTAAATCAATCAATCAATAATAATTTAGGTATTGGCATGAAAATTACTTGAAATTTTAATGTAGGTACCTAGCCTATCTTAATCTAAATCCTAAACAATTAAGAGAATGATTTACACTAATTGACTGAAATAAAAAACGGCGTGTGGCACTCGGGGACTGCCGCGGTAAAGCTATTGCATGCTATGCCTTCAAGCCACACCTCCGCCCGTCGGAGTGGGGAGCGTGAGGTTTTTTCGTTACGGAATTTCTCGATTCGGTCCCCGCGCTCAAGACCCGCGATAGAAGCTATGCAATAGCTTTAAAATTCCCTTACAACTAGAAAGCTACATTTAGAAAGCGAGATAAGTGGATGAAATTTTATATGCATAATAGTTTAGGAATATTAGTTCAGACGAATGTTCACTACTGCATCCATTATCTATACATAGAATAATAAATCTGTAGAAGGGTCAATTCTGTACATTGAAAATATTGAAAAAAATAAATAGCAGGGGGTGTTACTGGATCGATACCAAACACAAATATGCGATTAAAAAAATTTTTGCCCGTCTGTCTGTCTTTCTGTCTATCTGTCTGTATGTGAAGGCATTACGTAAAAACTAACGGTTCGATTTCGATGAAACTTGGTATAATTATACCGTATTATCCTGGGCATAAAATAGGATACTTTTTATCCCGGAAAAATACGTAGAAAAAAATCTTAATTATTCTTAAATCTTAGTTTTTCCGCGCGGATGGAGTCGCGGGCGGAAGCTAATTCTAGAATATTCTAGAAGTAAGAAAGTTTGTTTAAAAATTGAAAGCAAAATGACGAACTATCGTTGCTCGATAAATATTGCCGTGGTTGACGTAGGTCAGTTACAAATGGATCGATTAGATTACTTATCAAAAGGTATGTGATACTTTGTTAAATTGTTACAATGTAATTGTAGCATTTGTCCAAGAATGCTCTTATTAAAGTAAGCACGGAAAAACAACAGGAGATTTATTAAAATTTAACATATAATAAAAAAAAGTATTACCTATATTTTTTAAAATTTTGCGTGACTATTACTTTCGTAAATAGCTTGAAAGTGTATGAGATATAATTTAAATTTTAATAAATAAATATCATCTTTGATCAAATAATTGAAATTTGGAAAATCCAAAAGTGCACGCCTCATAATCTCATCCTTTACAATAAAATTGATTATTTATACACTATAAATATAAAAAAGAAATAAAATAAAACTGTTGGAAAAGTAAAGAAAGCGGTACCGTAATAATTGAGCTATTTTTCTTGTGGCCCCACCTAGATGTGAAACTGCGCAGGTTTAAGGGACTGACTACCAACTTATTTTTTTAAACCTTGGCTTATAGTATAAAGAATCGAGTTTATAATGGTGAATTTTGAGTACACTATAAATATAAAAAAAAAATAAAGAATATAATATATAGATATACTAAAATTATGGAGAACAGTCGATATTTTTTTTTGTTTATTTAATAACAATTAAACCACATCGAATCAGACCCTGAAAAATGAAAGGGTTCTATTCCTGAGCATACTCAAGCGTAAGAGAAAAAAAAAGACTCGATTAGTAAAGTATTTCGGTCGCTATCGTGTTAACAAGAAAATCCTCCGCACATACAGACACACGGACGTCCAAGACAGAACTTTTTTAAACTGTTTTTTAACTAGTTTAAATAACAAAAATGACATCAAAAATATCATGAATGTTAAAAATAGTGTTTTTTCTTAATAGGTGTGTGTATGTATTATCTTACAAGTGCAATGTATGATACATAAAGACATTTTAAGTTTGAAAAATCAGATGTTTTGCGCGAAGTGACAGTAGTACCCACCTCAACGCTTCGCTTATGAGGCGTGCAATACTGTGAATAAAAATATCAATAAAAATCATGAGAGCGCTTTAATGGATTCTCTAACATGAATAATAAAATCGTAATAAATAATATTTCCAATATTTCGTTCTTTTGTAAAGCTTTATAAACAAATTCTTAGAAAGAATGTTTTAACCCGATTTCGTTTAGTTTTTTATTCGTCATATTTCAGAAAATTCGTTATTCAGTTCATTGACCGCAAGCCTAGCCAATATTTACATTTGGCAATACATTCATTAAACTTTCAAATGCTTAGTAATTATAGTGATTAATTATTACGTGTAATTTTCCTCGTTATTGACTATTCTAATTTATTATATGTAGATACTTATCTATGTATGTATAGGTTCTAATAAAGTATTATATTATCTGTGGTATGGGTAATTTTTTATATGTTCGTACGGTAAATGGTTTAACTGTAATGTTTAAAACAAAAGACACGGAATTTAACTAACTCTGTGAAATTTGTAAAATTGCGACAATTGTTATGATAGAGCCCTGATAGAGCTCATCAAATACCAAAAAATATATAATCACTAATTATAATATGAATACATGGCTCTTATGCCGGCTACTCACGTACTTGCACTTGGGGCAATATTGGAATTGCACCCTTAATTAGCTCCTTAATTGATGTGTCCAAGCAGGGGCAATTTATAAGATTTTATTTATTTCCGAGACTTACTAGAGACCAGCTGAAATTGCTTTGACTGTCGTGCAACCGAGATTGTTCTAATATTGCCCCTGGGCAGGTACGTGATGAGCCTGCTTTACACGTTTTCCATTCAAATATAATTTGACAAACAAAACAAACAGTAGATAAATAGTTGAAATATTTACGTCTCGAAGTCGAATAGTTTTTATTTATTTATAGACGTGTTCGTATGTCAAAGGGGAGGTCTTTTGTTGCCTCCATTTGCATTCAATGAATAGAAAATTATTTCAATACGTTTATTTTTAACATTTTATTAGTTTCACAAGTATGTTTGTATGTAACCGACTCCTTTAGACTAGATTTTGACCCACTTTAACGGGCTGATTTTTATTTATTTATTTATTTTTGTTTACCAACGTTTCTTTACATTACAGATAAAATATCAAAATTTACATGCAAAATTATACGGTCAAAGTAAAAAAAAACACTTTACCTATACTTACTCAAAAAATAAGTTTAAAATAAAATTATAGGTACAATAATTAATGATGAACAATAAACAACAATAATATATTCTGTACTTATATTATCTACTATGCTATTCCTTAAAAATTGAATGAAAAGTTCTACAGAGCTTGTTGGATTTAATTAAAATTTTGTACAAGGATCGGTGACAAATAATTATATGAGATATAAGCGTTTTTTTTAAGTTTTTTGAAACTATATTAATAACTAGCTTCCGCCCGCGACTCCGTCCGCGCGGAAAATTAAGAAAAATAAAGATTTTTTTTCTACGTATTTTTCCGGGATAAAAAGTATCCTATTTTATGCCCAGGATAATAAGGTATAATTATACCAAGTTTCATCGAAATCGAACCGTTAGTTTTCACGTGATGCCTGAACATACAGACAGACAGACAGACAGACAGAGAGACAGACAAAAATTTTTTTAATCACATATTTGGGTTTGGTATCGATCCAGTAACACCCCCTGGTATTTATTTTTTCAATATTTTCAATGTACAGAATTGACCCTTCTACAGATTTATTATAAGCGTTTTTTTTAGTTTTTTGAAACTATATTAATTATTATTATACATATTATTTGTTCCGGTTGTGAGCATTTATAAAATTTATACGATGCATTAAAATTATCTGCAGTTGTAATCTAGTCGTGGTTTAATTGCGTTCTTAATATCGCACCGGTATTTGACTTTCGATTAGTGAAGTATTATTATTGGTTTTGTTTCAATGGTTAGCCGGTGCTTTTGGTTAGTGTTAAAGTCGGCTTTTAAGCTGGTGTTTGATTAATATAGGTATCTTAGCGAAGAAATCGGAAAAATTTATCTATTATTGAAAATAAAAAAATATATTTTTCAGTTAATGCATGACGTGTTGACAATATTTAAAAGAAAATTGTATTTTATGAAGTCTATAATATGATGAACCATTTAAATAATTTACGTTGCAGCGTGTTAGGTCTTATCAACCTATGTATATAAATATATATGAACAAGACTTGACGCAAAAACCCGAAAGTATAAAATCTAGAAATCCCGGTTTTTATACATGGAACTGAAGTTCAGAGCAGAAATCGTCTGTATACCTAGTTAAAGTAGGTATCAAATAATAGATAGGGAGGCGAGGTAGCTAAATGGCGTAATTCAACGGCGTCGTCGAGACTTATCAAAATCGAAAGAGAAAATAATTTCGAAAAGAAAAGCTTCTATGGTAAAAACCATTTTAGCGGTGGGTTTGGCGTGTACGGATTTTCAAAAATGTAAAAAAAAAACAGTTACTTGGGCATTCTCGAGCGCGTCAGATATTCATACTACGTATGCCCCAAGTCCCTCTGATAACAACGGTATACTAATCTGCCGGTTTGCGTGGTGGGGCTAGGCATATAAATTCGTCAAAAATGCACAAAAAAAAAAAAATTTACTCGAGCGCGTCAGATTTTCGGAAGGGGTGTTAAGTAGGCCCCAAGGAAGCTCCCCTTAAAAAAACTGACGATTACGACATGACGATAAGTTATGATGAATTTTTGAAAATGCAGAAAAAAAGAGTCCTTTTGAAATACTCGAGCGCGTCAGATTTTCATAGGGGAGGTTTATCTCGGTATCCTGAAAGCATATTTTCTTAATCTGACAAAAATGTTGGTGGGTTCTCTTAATCTGACCGAAAAAGGTTTGTGGGTTTCTTTTTTTTAATCATCGTTATTTCATATCAATTTTTCTTAACTCCCTCAGTTTTCGAGATATACACAAAAAACCGGGAGTTTGAGTTTTTACGATGTTTCAAGTAAAAAAAGTTTTAACTTTGGACAAAAATGAAAAGAGACCTTTTTTTGTAAAATAAAATTACCTTTTTTGTTTATTTAAACTTTTTTTTTTTGAAAAAGTAAAGTTTGCGACTTATATGCTGCAACGCGTTTTTCGGAAGATGAAATGGCTCCTTCAGACTTCCGGTCATGCGGAAACCGGCAGATTTTGTATTTTTAATAAGTTTTAGATTATATTCTTCAAAATAAAAATAAAAACAATCACGCTCGAGAATGCCGGATTAACGTTTTTTTTTTACAAGTTCGCGACCCTATAACTCGGCGGCGTCAAGGACTTATGGTCAGATTAGTTAAATTTAGTCTTAAAACACTAAAATCAACCCCCAATATCTTAATCTGACGTGCTCGAGTATTTCAGACTATCGATTTTTTTTTACTAATCTGATCGTCTATCCTAGGCGCGCGTCACTACATATAGAGCTAAATAGTTAACAAGGTTGTTCTATTAGGTCTAAGGTATCTCTCATATCTTAAACTGCCACGCTCGAGTATTACAGAAAATTCCCCTCTTCGCCTCCCTATCTACTTGAATGACAAAACTGACACAATCGGGTTATCATCAAGAGTTAGAGTAACCTTATTATATAAACTATTGTGCGTACTTACCGCTTTTGTGTTTCTAGGTTCTGCCCTAAAAACTATTATCTAAATTGCATCGCACTTAATTAACAACCGTTTAGGATTAAATACCAAGTGATAAATATTATGCAATGTTTAGATTAAATTTAGTGCAAACCCTTGTAAATAACTTGAATGGGAAATGGTTGAAATAGTGAAAGTTTATAAACCACATGAATTAGGGAAAAAAGTCATAAGAACTGAACAAATTGCGGTGATTCATATAACTGTTATGGGGGAAAGTAAATAAGAAAGATACATCAATAGGTACTACAAAACCGAAATTTTTGAAACTAGATCCATGTCAAAGAAGCTATATTCTCCACCCCAAGTAACATAGTAGAGAAAAATGATTACGTAAGCATTTTATACGAAAAAAAAGACACTTTATTGCATAATGCACAGATACAATTTACACACACAGACACAAATAAGAAATTAACACCATACAAATCGGCGGCCTTATCGCTTTAAAACGATTTGTCAATAAAACTATATTCAAAATTTAAAAATTGTCAAAGAACAAGGGTACCAAAAGTGCATCTCTCACACATGCACGTATCACGCAATCTCGTCACGTCTCTATAGCCAGTGTACAAAAACAGGACTTTCTTAACGCCAATCAGGACATGTGGCCGCCATTGTTTACATGTAAACAGATTTGTGAACGTGTTTTTTGTAGCGTAGATGCTCTATGCGGGTAAGAAAGGTTTCGTTTCGAGATAGGTGGGTGTGAATTTTTAGTTGATAATGAAAACTGTGAGAATAAAGTAATAGAATATTATTGCTATTTGGCGCTATGAACATAACAATGAGTTGGGTACATCTCGAGAACAAGTAGTAGCTGATTACATTGCAGCTGCGATTCATAAAAGACACATAAAAAGCAACGAGAATGCAGGCATTTATATTTTAAATTTGAGTAGGTACAAAACATTAATACCGGAATTAATGTCGCGTGAAGCTTTAAACGAGTTGCAAATAATTTTAATTACGCAATTAGTCATTTTTGACCGTCCAATAGTTTTTAATTCGGGAATACAGTGCTTCAAGTTAATTACGTTTGGAAACCGGTAAGAACTGTTATACAGATGCAAACGCATTTATCAGATGAAAACAGTTCAGGCGAGATTAATTCATAATTAAAAGAAATACAGCCTGTAATAGCGTGGATGCGTTTCGTAGATAACGAAGTATTACGGCACGCAGAGGGCACTTAAAAGATAATAAAAGTTGCAACAAGCCGCTTGGCGCACATTTTCGAAAACGCTCACGAGTATCATTATTTATTACCGAAGCGTATGATGATAATAGGAATATGTTTTATATTCTTTTCATCGTGAGGCAGGCGGGCCAAAATGCACTGAGTGCATTTTTTTGGCAAGCGATACTGACGATTTCTCCGAATGATTTCGTTTGGAACTTAAGTACCTGATTGTTTTTCGGTCAATCACCCGGTTGCTTGTAACTCGTGTGTTAGTTCGCATTATCATTTATCTTGTTTGAATTTGATTGTTCTGACTGAAATATTGTGACAAAAACCTTCAATATTGCAACAGTTATATGGAGATAGTTCCCAGATCAATTTCATCTTGTCTGCATTGTTTTTCTTTTGTTATGCAAGTTACACAATATGTCTGTGTTGTCCGTGTGACATCTTCATTGTTGCCTCTGATTGCCGTCTAGTTGAACGAACTGTAACGAGACTTCAATCTTTCTTAGCTTTATTGAAACGGATCGCAGTCGAGCTTGTGTTCATATCAATTATTCATAATGAATGTCTCGGCTCCCTCATTAAAATCGTTAATGTTAAGTGCATTGCCGGCTCCAGTAGGATTTCCATGAAATAATTTAATTCTAACATGCAAGTTACGTGCTGCGTTTCATTGAAGCGTCTTCGTCTCGAATTTCAAAGCCCCCAATTTAGGATTATGTTCGTTGACGCTGTATTAGAACGTATAATTAGTAAGATATTTTATTAAAAATATTTACAATTGTAACTAGTCCTAATAAGGAGTTCTAGTATCTTGAAAGAAAAAGCCTTGTCTTGAAAGTCTTATAAAATGTTTTTCTCTTTTGTTCACAGCAATCACAATTGGAATCAGAGTAATAGGACCTGCTCTAGGATTTCTCCTTGGAGCCTTATGTACGAGGGTTTACGTCGATCCATTAAAAGACCCTGGCTATGAATACAGTGACCCAAGATGGGTTGGGGCTTGGTGGCTCGGTAAGTCAGTTTTTTTTATTAAGATAAATACTCTAGCTATTAAACCAAACAAATATAATCGCAGACCCCACACACAATAAAAACATAATAATATGCCTCACCTTGGTTATTTAATGTATGTCGTGAATCTTTTAAAATGGTTAATATTTAACCTGAGTTACTTGAGTGTTAAATCTTGTACCCCATTATGTATGTTCCCTTACGCGACTTCGTTCAAAGTTCATCCGGCAACGGACATATTTATTGTTATTGGTAAACGTTCAGTCTTCCAGCGAACTGTACCGGTATAATGTTCCCATTGAAACATCCTCTACGGTGTGGGAGCTGGAATTCCTCCATTCACACATCGCGGAACTGTCAGCTACCGTTACACAACCATTGGCTCGGATTTGCGCGCAAAATCCACGAAGAAAGCACCGTCGTGACTTACATACTAATTGAATGCGTATGACGAAGTGATATTGCAGCGCTGGTTAACAATGACATCTTTATTACGCACTGGGCAGAGTTTGCAGTCCTCTGGTTTTACAATTATGCTCAAGTAGAAATTTGCGCCGAGCGTGCCTCGACTAGCAATAGTTTGGATTCGCAAATTGTCGAATGGTTCCGCGTATTTCCTTATTGTTTCAGTTATAAAGTTCATCGATGGATACTGAATTTTAATACCCGTTTTATGGATATTCGCTACCGGCTTTACTATTCCCTTTATACATTGTAAAGCACGTTGAATTTAAAATTATTATTCTCAACTTAACGTGCACCGTGATTTAGATTTCTTCACGTTTGCTTTATAGTAGAGAAAGGAAAACCAGTTAACGTATGTTGATGCTATCAAGTTTACTCAAATATTTACTGACTTCTCTGAATCGGTATGTTTTCTACTTGATTTTATTACATGCTTTTATGTTATCAAACATATAGTCTTATGTACTCAGATAGTAGTGACAGTTATAAATTCCATTCATATCCTTTATCGGCAATAATATTTTAGCGTGCCCAACTCTGTTTATCGGTTCAGTGTAAATTGTTAATACTAATTTAGCATAAAGTTTCACTCTTATTTTCAAAAGTTGTTCGAACGCAAATGATTTATCGGTAGCATAATTTAGTATAATGTTCGCAATTTTGTGCAAAGATAGGCGAATTAAAATCAGCTGCTCGGCGGCAGCAACGCGATGCAATTTTCTCTCAGCTTTCGCTTTTTCTCGGCTCACATCGTCACGGACGCACGTTTTGTGTTATATAATGTGTTACATCACGGCGCGTCACCACGACTAAAATAAGCGTTCTATCCACACGGTCACGGCCAAGGCTGCGCGCCTCGTTGTCGACAATTATGCCATCGCCAGCCGTAATGAGGATTTAGTGGGTGGACACGCGAGCACTTTTACTTTTAAACCGGTCGAGTGACCTCGCTCTATGTCAAGAGGTTACTGTCTGGATGTAGTTTCTAAATATTCAACAGGTCCGCGTTCTATTTGTTAATGCGAACAATTTAAATCCTCGGACTTACCTATGTCTAGTGAACGGCCTTGACTCCACCGGCTGGCCTTCGAGCTGAGCCGATGTGGTCTGTTTTGATGTATCAGGATACATTTTGGCTCATTATGAGCTTTTTGTTTTGTAATTATGGGGATGTGCCCTCGGAGAATTCGCATTTGCATACGAATTGCCCGCAATAAAGAAAATTAACGTTGAATTTCTTTGTTTACTAAATGATTTGTGTGTCTCGAAGTATTTACATGTGTATTTTACGACATTCAATAAGACGTTTCATAAGTCATTAAAAATATGCAGGTTTTTTATTTGCTGTCGACAGCTGATGAAAACATTAGTATTATTTTATATTATATTTATATCAATATCAGTGTCTTTATTTGTTTTTTTCTGCGCTAGCTTTAACTTGGCAACTATTAATAGTTGTTTCAGTAAAAAAATGTTCCGAATAATTGCATTAGTAGTTTATTAGCATCGTCTTAATCTGATTTGTGAACATGAAGTTTACGATTCGTCATTGAGTCATTGATATTTTTGGCTCTGAATCGATCGTTAATATGATAATTGTAATAATTGCTGTATTCCATATCCATCTTCGATTAAACAATGTATGTGTGCTTTGCTCTTTATTTGCTCCTTCTCGTTTTTGCTTACGTATAGATTTTTTGCTCGTGTTTGCAGGAATAATAAGCGTTCTGTATTTGGTGTACTGGATTCATTAGTATCATTCAATTTATGGTAATAGTTAAGCCCGATACATATAAACATGTTAAGTGCGTCGAGGCGTGTTGATTAATGGGTAAAATCAACTCGCGATAGCAAGTGGGAAGACTATGCGATTTATTGCTTACCCCAGGTGTACTTTAATGATTTGTATGTATAAGGTAATTATTATGTTGCGTGTCGGATTTTTCGAGTACCTTCCATTGTGGTGTTACCTTGGGAACGCTGATTGATAGTTTTGTCATGTAATGAACAGACACCCACGTCGCTTGTTATTGTAAGGTTTTATCTTCTGTTATCTCCGCATTAATGTGTGTAATATCATCTTTTAGGGGTGGATGACCTAAATTGTTTTAATTAGTCTTCATACGTGCGAAAACATTATCATAGTTATACTTGAAGTATATTTAGATAGCGTTTTTAACTTGGTTTATAATGATTCACTCTTTACACGTAATTACGAAGTAATGCATGCAAAAAGTTACATTGTTTGCAGAATTTAAAATGATAATATGCTTTCTCGGAACTTCTGCAATACGGATGTTTAAACAGTTTGAAAGTTCATGCATTTGGCCTGAATTTTTGAATGTGTTGTTAAATATGTTGACATTACATACAGTGGGAAGTTTTGTGGAGATATTTTAATAATATTTTATTTGTTATAGGAATGGTATTCATAGCTGGCTTCATAGTGCTTCTCTCAGGGCTGATGTTCTGTTTCCCGCGACAAATAAGACAGAGTCCCGTGCCGCTGCCAATAAAGAAGAGCAAAGAGAAGAATGAACCGTTGTTTAAAGGTAGGTATTACTCATTTATTTATTTAAGCAGATGCTTTTCTAAAATTAAACAGGAATTGGACATTTAAAGAAATACAAAATGAGTCTATTAATTCTACCTTTTCTAACTTCTCTTTAGTTTCCACATCTAACATCTACTGCCAAACTCCCCTTTTTCACCATTTTCAGACTTCTTCGCGACCATAGCTCTGACTAACGTGGTCTGTGTTACATTGGCAGCGTTTACTCTTTTAACCATTTCTTCTATATTTACTATCCTGATACCAACAGCCATTTATTTTATTTATTTATTTATAACTCTTTATTGCACAAACTGAATTATGACAAAAATAACATTAATACATAAGAAAGGCATAGTTTGTACAAGAGGCGGCCTTATTGCTAAGCAGCAATCTCTACCAGGCAACCTGATGGACAGGAAATGTATGAAGTTAATGGGATAGTGCAAAAAGAAGAAAAAAATAATAATAAATAAATAAAATTATGTAAGTATCATAGATACCTACTAGGTACATAAGTACATACTACTACAAAATAATACAAATAAATAAAATACATATATACATACATATGCATTGTAATAAACATATACATACATATTATTATAGCCATCTTCTTTTGTGCCAAATACTTGTACCCTGTAGTACCGATACCTACTATATTGTTTATTCTACGAAAAACTCTTGCAGATTTCTTCGCGACCATCAAACGGCAGCTCACGAACGACATCCTAATGTGGCGAACAGCCAGCTCCGTACTGCACTTGATGCCCATCAGCGGAGTCTATTCCTTCCTGCCGAAATACCTGGAGAAGCAGTTCCGGCTGCCCACGCATGATGCCAACCTTGTCTCGGGTGAGGTACTATGGGGATAATGATGATAAAAAAGAAAAATAAGTAAAAATAAATTTGAAAGTGGTACAAATAGGCCTATTAAAAGATTTCAGGGTTCAGAGAAGGGTTATCTTCCAGGCAATGTGTCGTAAATAGAGATATAAAGAGGCAGTGTTATACTTACGCAAAATCTTTTAATTATAATTATACTAGCTCACCGCCCACGGCTTCGCCCGCTTTGTCTAAAACCTAATAAATTATATACTAAAACCTTCCTCTTGAATCACTCTATCTATTAAAAAAACCGCATCAAAATCCGTTTTAAAGATTTAAGCATACAAAGGGACATAGGGACAGAGAAAGCGACTTTGTTTTATACTATGTAGTGAATAGGAAGACTATTTTGTTTTATGGTGACATTTTCTCTCGTGTATTTATTTTGCACATAATATCTACAGTAATCCAAAATTAATAATGCACATGCAAATCTTCGCTAATTGTCGTATTTCCGAAGACACTCGAATCATTGAATCGTAAGAGCCCTAAACAACGAACTTGCATTTTACACCTTGTTCAAAAGAAATAGAAGTCAATTCATGGTCATACACAATCAAAAACAAATCGGGCGGTAGGTGACGGTAGCCTGTCAGTCAAAAAACTCAAAAATCCGTCAGTTGTCTTTAAATATTGGTGGTGACTGCACGTGTTCTCTTTGTGTGGAATTATATAGAGCTGCTATTACGTACCCTTCTTGGTTTTGTTTTTAAAGGTGAATTGAATTAATCGATGAAATGATTTACACAGGTGATGGCAGTAGGGAAAGTGAAAATGAAGAAGAGTTCCGATGTATCTAAAATGTCAGAAATAAATATAATCCCTGATTTTGATTTTTTTTATTTTTTTTTGTAGTTGTCATAATATTGAAGAATGATCAGTACTGTAAATACTTTTGAACTGAGATTTTAATGATAAGATTTACATGTGATAAGGTTTAAATATAAACCTATGTTTGAAAACCATACTTTATCTACACTAATACATGTTATAAAGAGGAAAACTTTGTTTGTTTGTTTGATTGTGATGAATAGGCTCATAAACTACTGGACTGATTTTAAAAATTCTTTCACCATTCGAAAGCTACATTATCCACGAGTAACATAGGCTAGGTTATATCCCGGAAATCCCACGGGAACGGGAACTATGCGGGTTTTTCTTTGAAAACGCGGGCAAAGCCGCAGGCGGAAAGCTAGTACAATATAAATTTTGTATTATTTTAACCTTCTTTTCTTCCATCATTACACCAGCTTCAGTAAGACACTTTAAAAGTACTATAAATTTTCCAAGTAAAACAATCCAACAAAGATAATATATTCGCAATCGTGGGGTTATACTCGCTATTTACTTACAAGGAATTATCGAAACAGAATCGTTACTTACCTACAAATACATATTAATCTCTTTTAGCACAAAACATATAATTTGACTAAATTATGCATGAAGAAAATGCATTTAACCGCTCTATATAGATATCATCTTCGGACTCTCCGAGAATATGACAGTTGCCGAACAGTGACGAAGATTTCTATGCGCATTATTACTTTTGGATTACTGTAAATTAAAAATATTTTCATTTTTTGCACTTAGGATAAATATGATAAGTATGATGGATTGATAGCGAAAATAAATTTTATCTTCATGTGAATAATCGTGGTATCAGGTTATTATTTTATAACGCTCTGTTGGTCAAGGTTTCAACCGTATCCACTATATCGCACCTTCGGTAGAACAAGGGCACAATTACAGTTTTTGCAATTTTACAGGAGAGCCATTTTAAGATATTTGTAGTACTTAATGTGGTCTAGCTATGATAATAATTTTTTTATGGTTGTTCTGCTTTGTATGACATAAACTATATACTATATTCTTTTAGGTGTATCGTTTACAAATATTAAAAACTGCTAGTTTTTTTTTAATAATATTTTTTTCTTAAGTAGGTGTACATTTGTGCCCTTGTTCCACCAACAAGAAAATTAATTTGTAAATATGGCCATATCTAAAGCTTTAAGTTAATAATTTTGGAATGATAATAACGTGTTTTTTTGGATAAATGTTTTATTTTCTTAAACACTTTAGAAAGCCGCAGTACTTTATCACAAAAATAGAGATCAAAACTTACTAATCAGCCATTACACATCTTCAACAATCTGAAACTATTATGTTTCCTAGCAAAATTCTTTGGAATCGCTTTAAAAATTGGAATAATATTATATTAAGATAACAGAACAAGAAAGAATCATAATTCAATTCCTTGACATTAAATAATTCCTCCTTTTTCGTGGCATTTTTTATAAGGCTTATGTATTCTGCCGGAGTGCATATTGATATTGGGCCAGCTTTTTTTGCACGTTTTACATTCCAGAATGGACGGCATCGGCTTTATGCTGGGTCCCCTAATTTATGTATGATCGATTTTATAGGCAACTAGCGGTCCGCCCCGGCTTCGCCCGTGGTACATATTAACGTTTTCTCTACATAAGAACCATCCTCGTACTTCAAGGAATATAATAAAAAAAGAATTATCGAAATCGGTTCAGCCGTTCTCGAGTTATGGAATTACAACGAAAAGTGGCATTGATTTTTATATATTAGATGTGTTCACAGCAAAATAATACATTCCAAAAACAAATTTGAAAAAGAAAAATAATTATTTACGAATAAATATCTTACTAATATTATTATTTATTATGTAAACTCGAAAGTTTTTGAGGATAGATTTGTGGGTGTGAGGGTATGTTTGGTGTATTTTGATTGGCAGTCCTATCGTTTAAATTTCTAAAAAACTAACTTGTTTTTTTGCTCTCTACAGCAATTATCGGAATAAAATGTTACTTTTAAGACCATGGAGTATAACAAATCTTGGACAGACAAGGGCACAATTGTCTGAACGACTTTGTCCTCCCAATTTTTAAATCGTAAACTAGGCATAAGTGTGACAGATATGGCCTTGTCGTTCCAGAAATCAAAAACATTATAGGGCATATTTACATAAACGACGTTAGCGCTCCAAGTGACAGCTAGCTCAGTCCCCGCCGATGGCACAACTAACCAATGAGACTTTGTCTCGCCAAGAGAGAAACAAAATAGCGCCAAAATGACAACGCCACTATTTCAATCTGGCTGTTTTTTGTAGGAATTAAACGAATGTCTTTGTCCCTCCAGTTGAAAGGGCCCTTTTAAAGCATTTCTGCATATTTAAGTCATTTTGGCAATTTATGACAATTATGCCCTTGTTCTACCGAAGGTGCGATATAATGTTTTTATAATTCACCTGCCAGAATAACTCTTTACTGAATTGATTATTTTTAGTAAAAAGTAAGATTAAAAATAATATTTTCTATTTTGTAGAGTAGTTATTTCAGTATGTATTTTTGGGGTGAATATTTAGTTCTTTCATTATTTTTTCTCATAAACAAAGCAATTATAAATGTTAATTTGTCCTGTAGATTATATTTCTTCCCAAGAAGTTAACTGCTAACGGTAATATTGAAGCAGATAATATTATTTAGATGACTATTATCGTCAACAGTATACTATAACATTTAAAATATTGTTAACATAATTTTAAAAATCTATTTAAATTTATGATAAATTGAACGTAAAATGCGGAGGATTACGTGTGTTTTTATACTATGCTTAAGAGAAACTTTTACACATAGATCGGTGGTAAAATTATTTCTTGGTCTAACGCTCGCCCGCTCGCCTTCTCGGTACAATGATTACGGAAACCTTACCACTTTAAGAAAGTTCGAATCGATTAGAAATAAATAAAGTGTTCATCTTGTAGGCAACGCTGATCATCTACTCTACCTTAAATCTTTATACATCAACTTTAAAAAAAACCCACAGGACTAACTAATTTCTGTAGATGTAATCTAATGAATCCTACTTCTGTGTAAGCTGTGGTCATCATCTAACTGGTTGAGGTTACGTGAATCTTTTATGAAATTATATGTATATTTTAAGTCATCATGGAAATACCTTCGAACGAATCCTTGAAAAAATAAAGAAAAAATATAACAGCTGATAACAACAAGTAAAACAACGTTATATTTCCAGGTCTTGGCGGCATTTTGGTGATGGGTCTGGGCATCATCACCTCCGGAGTTGTGATATTGAAGCTAGTGCCGAGCGCTAGACAGGTGGCCGCGTGGACTGCTGCGACCGCTGCTATATATAGTGCTGGTGAGTTGTGGAATGTTCTAGAAGGTTGTGGAATGTTCTGGAAGGATCTGGAAGGTTCTGGAAGGTGTGGGAATTATGGTATGGGTATAGAAAGGGTTTGTAGCGTATTGTTTGGTGTAGTGTGAGTATAGATTTTCTAAATGAGGGGAAAGGTTAGGTTAGGTTAGGTTAGGTTAGGTTAGGTTAGGTTAGGTTAGGTTAGGTTAGGTATGCCTAAATGCATTCTCCACTATAAAAAAAAAAAAAAAAAAAAAAAAAAAAAAAAAAAAAAAAAAAGGTTAGGGTGGTGAAGGTGTGGGAATTATGGTATGGGTATAGGAAGGGTTTGTAGCGTTTTGTTTGGTGTTGAAAGTGATTGTGTAGTGTGAGTATAGATTTTCTAAATGAGGGGAAAGGTTAGGTTACGTTAGGTTAGTTTAGGTTAGGGTGGTGATGGTGTGGGAATTATGGTATGGGTATAGGAAGGGTTTGTAGCGTTTTGTTTGGTGTTGAAGGTGATTGTGTAGTGTGAGTATAGATTTTCTAAATGAGGGGAAAGGTTAGGTGTATTTTTATGATAAAAAACACATCATATTACTGAATATCTTTTTGTGATGTAATTATACAGGGTGTCCCACTGTTGGTATACTAAGCTCAAAGGAGGTTAAAGTTATGCATACGCTGACTACGTAAAATTACTTATAAAATTCCAGGCGCATTTTTTTTCAAATAGATGAAGTTTTAAAACTATGTGTACAGTGTACACCCATAACAAGCAACCCGCCCAACTTTGCCACTACCACGTGAGCTATCGTTTAAGATTATGTTTTCATAGACAAAATGCTCACATTAGAGAAGCGGTATATGCCGGCTGCGCGAAGCCAGAGAAGAAAACATGGATTTTCAGGAAAAATTTAGCAAAAAATTTTAGACGTAATTTTGTTGTTTAAGTATTTTTTTCATGATCAGTGTATGCAAAACTACAAGTCCCGTCGCGCTTAGTATACCAATAGTGGGGCACCCTGTATAATGCACGTTTAGAAGCGCGTTGAAAATGAGTCTAGTTACTGAAAGTAGGTAAAAAAACTGAGCCTTCGTCCACCCCTATTGAAGCTTAAGGCTATGCCACAAACACAAAATAAAACTTCACAACTGTAATTTATTAAAAACAATATCTATTTAGGAATAAAACAGAAACAATTAATTACTTTATAAAAACAACAATAAAATAATCGAATCAATAAAGTTCTTCACGCATCAAACATTGTATAAGCGTACATACATGTATAATAATAGTTGATATTGAGCCACTTAGTGCTTATTATACACGTGTCATGATTCAATTTTGTGCCTAGACTTTAATTGGCTGTTTTGGAACGCTTCATGGCGTGGCACGCGTTTGTGTGCTAACTAGACAGATAGATTATTCGTTATTGCTCTTACACAAATAAAAGAAAATATTATAAATGGAGTATGTATCCTAGCTGTGAAACCGCGGCCGAAATCAAGTGTTTCTGTACCTCAAAAATTAAATGTACCTACAATCTACAATTTAGACGGGGTTTAACTTTAAGCGCGGGTTCCCTTTAATCTGGTTTTGACTTTTGTCGTATTTCACATAGACAACTATTAAAGTGACAGATCCCTGGTTTAAAGTAAGACTGTGTTTAATTTTTTTTTGTGGTAATACCAATAAAGTTTAATCTAAATTCGTCAAGCATTTTTTGTGAAAGAGTAACAAACATACAGACATCCATCCTCATTAACTTTCGCATTTATAATATTTGTAGGATGTAATATAAAGAGGTTTATGTATCGACTGTTTGTGACTTTGTAAGATGAAATCTCTGGGTTTAGTGAACTGATTCGAAAATTATTTTATCAATAGAAAGCAACGTTATCTGAGTGTCATAGGTTATATTTTATCTGGTTTTATCCGGGGTCAACTCAACAATTTATGAATAAAAATAAATAAAATGTGAATAAACTAATTACTAGTTACCTATATTCTATATTGAATATGTAATTTATCTCTTGCCATTTT
This sequence comes from Colias croceus, assembly GCF_905220415.1. Classification (NCBI taxonomy): domain Eukaryota; kingdom Metazoa; phylum Arthropoda; class Insecta; order Lepidoptera; family Pieridae; genus Colias; species Colias croceus. The sequence continues at coordinate 12,638,292 of NC_059537.1, forward strand.
AAAATATGTTATTTATCTTTTCCCATTTAAAAATAAGCAGTATGTTCATAGCTTCACAATGATTTCCAGGTATGATCCTCCTAATGTTCGTCAGTTGTCCTGAAGAGAGCTTCCGCGTCATCACCAAGGCGGAGATGGCCAATTTATCGTGCAGTGTCGACTGTCATTGTGAAAATGCTTCTTATAGTCCTGTTTGTGGACAGGTGAGAATACACACACATAGGAGAATATAATATGCACACGTACACGTATTCATACAAGCTCCTATACATGCGTAAACATGTACACGCATACAAATGCACATACGCCCCCGCGTACACATACACACATAATAACGCACGCACACACGCACGCGTGTGCGTATTGAGAGCGTATGCGTATACAAATGAACGTTTTAATATATCGTTTTTGTGAGTGTGAACGTCCGTTTGTTACTCTACTCACCCATAAAATGCACGCACTTTAATGGTAACATACACTTTTCTATAATTTAATATAATGTCATTTACACTAAAATTGACAAAGAATTAATTAGACTTTTGCTTTATAGTGGAAAACATATTTAATCGGATTGGAAAATTCTATTGCTTTAGTAACATCTCTAAATATTTCTAATTAATAATATTAAGTTCTTTCATTTAATCCAGTGTGTAGCTAGTAAAATAACAGAAAAGTAAAATATTAAAATCAACATGCAATTTTGAACCTTATCCCCTTGTATTAAAGTGCACATTAATTCCAGGACTCATACACATACATGTCGCCGTGCCAAGCGGGATGCTTGAGCAGCAAGCAGTTGGACAATAGCACGTGGTTGTATTATAATTGTTCCTGTGTTGATGGCGATCTACAAGGACTTAAGGCTTATAAAACGTGAGTTTTTTTAATTATTATTATAGTTTTTTTTAAATGTTGCATTATTTCTTGTCTGATAGAAATTTTTTGAATGAGGCTAATCCACATTGAAGGGAAAATCATTGTTCTTTTTCTTGTTCGCTAGAAATAGAATATAGATATAGTATCAATATAATTGAATACATATTGTACTCTTATCTAAAATGAATTTTTGACTTTTTTTTAGCTTGGTGTATTTTTTACAAAATCATTTATTTATTAATCCGAACATAATTAATATGTACGTATTATGCGTATAGTACACCCATAAAAAAAGTGTGCTGTTAATATATTTTTTGAAGTGAAACTTCTTTATCGAGGTTGGAAAAAAATTTAGTGTAACATTTTTTCGTTACGCGTGACATTTTTCCGTTACGCGCCATCTTTTTCTTATCCCTACCACGCGTGATTCGACGTATTTCTGTAAAGTTGCATATAGTAAATTATTTTTTGAAAAATAAGGTCATAAAGAAGTTTCACTTCTTAAGTGTGTACACTAGTATACGCACACATTTTTTTATTAATAAGTACACGTTTTTTTTTCAGAATCGAACGCTACGAGCTTAAAAATGCTACATACGACGACTCTGCCAACTGGAACGGTTTCGCCGTGACCGGCGAGTGCGGAGGTCCCTGCAACCAGATATATGTGTTCATCGCGATATTTGCTGCGGTTATGTTCGTACACGCGAGTGGGGAAGTGGGAGCCGTGTTGCTGATCATACGGTGTACGGATAAGCACGGTGAGTGTGCGCGACTGTACCTGTAGTCTGGGTGTACGCGACTGTACTGTAATGTGGGTGTGGGTGTACGCGACTGTACTGTAGTGTGGGTGTACGTGACTGTACTGTAGTGTGGGTGTACGTGACTGTACTGTAGTGTGGGTGTACGTGACTGAACTGTAGTGTGGGTGTACGTGACTGTACTGTAGTGTGGGTGTACGCGACTGTACTGTAGTGTGGGTGTACGGCGTACGCGACTGTACTGTAATGTGGGTGTACGCGACTGAACTTGTAGTGTGGGTGTACGCGACTGTACTGTAATGTGGGGGTACGGCGTACGCGACTGTACTGTAGTGTGGGTGTACGGCGTACGCGACTGCACTGTAGTGTGGGTGTACGCGACTGTACTGTAATGTGGGTGTACGGCGTACGCGACTGTACAGTAATGTGTGTGTACGGCGTACGCGACTGTACTGTAGTGTGGGTGTACGCGTCTGTACTGTAATGTGGGTGTACGGCGTACGCGACTGTACTGTAGTGTGGTTGTACGCGTCTGTACTGTAATGTAGGTGTATGACGTACGCGACTGTACTGTAGTGTGGGCGTACGCGACTGTACTGTAGTGTGAGTGTACGCGACTGTACTGGAATGTGGGTGTACGGTGTACGCGACTGTACTGTAGTGTGAAGTAGAGTTGTGTGTGTGACTGTATCTGTAGTGTGTGGGAGACTTGTGTGTGTGCGTGTTTGTACCTGTAGGGTGAGTGTGTTTGTGAGAGGGTCGGGCGAGTGCGGCGCGCTCAGCAACCGGATATACGAGTTCATTGCGATATTCGCGGCCATGAGTGTGGGCGACTGTACGAGTGCGGCCGGCTCAGCATCCAGACGTGTGTTAATTACGATGGCCCACTTACTTTTTCTTAGCTAGGTGATGTTTAACAAAATTTTTATTTTTACATCTCATTGTTTCCAGACAAAGCGATGGCGATGGGCGTGATCCAGTTCGCGATAGGCGTGTTCGGCAACGTGCCGTGCCCGATCGTGTTCGGCGCGGCCGTGGACGCCGCGTGCCGCCTGCGGGACGCGGCGTGCGGGCTGCTCGGCGCCTGCGCGTCGTACGACAGCGACCACCTGCGGCACTTCTTCCTGGGTGAGTGTGTGTGTGCAACGTGCGGGCTGCTCGGCGCCTGCGCGTCGTACGACAGCGACCACCTGCGGCACTTCTTCCTGGGTGAGTGTGTGTGTGCAACGTGCGGGCTGCTCGGCGCCTGCGCGTCGTACGACAGCGACCACCTGCGGCACTTCTTCCTGGGTGAGTGTGTGTGTGCAACGTGCGGGCTGCTCGGCGCCTGCGCGTCGTACGACAGCGACCACCTGCGGCACTTCTTCCTGGGTGAGTGTGTGTGTGCAACGTGCGGGCTGCTCGGCGCCTGCGCGTGTACAGCTTGCCATGACAAACAGAGCCATGCCATAGAGAGCTATGCCATAGAGAGCTATGCCATAGAGAGCCATGCCATATTATGCCATTCCAAGCAAAGCCAAGCCAAGCAAAGCCATGCCAACTTCAGCCTGGTCATTAAGTTTGTAATTAAAATTTACCAACAGCTTCACCCCAGTGACCGAGTATTCAAACTTCTACTATTTAAAACTAATTTTACTCACATTGCAAAAATAGTAAACAAACTCGATTTCGTTTATCACACAGCGATCTCTAATGTCATTCATTATATCATATCAATGTTACGTTCGCTCACGAGATCACGTGGCTGCTAACGTGACGTGCGTTTTACTAAATAGCGTGCGTGACAAGACTTTTTCTTAATAACAAATCTTAATAGGTTAGGAGTGTCAGTTTCTATACATATCTTGTATAAGGATAGCAGAGTAGCTCGTGCAAATTGTGATTTGTGTATTGTAAATAATAAAGAAGCATGATTTAGGTGTTTGTTTGCTTTGATTGAAAAGGCTCCGAAATTACTTGATTAATTCAAAAATCGTGACTATTTAAAAAGTTAAGCATGACCAAGAAACATTACTTTATAAAAAAAACGTACCGTAACGTATAAAAAAAAAATTGGTTGTTTGTAAAGTAGGTTTACGTGATAACTTTTTATGATGAGATGAGACGCTCGAGTGTGACACGAGTTTCAGAACATGTCACCCGACTAAAACGATTTTAAAGACGTTATCACGTCAAAATTAGTTCGTAATTCGCAAACCGCGGCGAACAACTAGTTTTTTTTATAAACGCGAAGTTTTATATTTACTTATACGACTTATCTTCATATATCTTTATCTATTTCAGGTCTATCCGCCGGGCTGATGTTCCTAGCGTTCATAATGGACATGCTAGTGTGGAGCCGGGCGGGTCGTATCGACATGAACCCGTGCGAGATATCAGAAGCCCCGCTCTCCCCGCTGGCCAGCCCCCTCACACCCGCCTCACCGGACACACAGCTCTGACAGAAAATAACATATGAATCGCACCTGTGAAGTGGAATTGTGTAACGGAATAGTGCACCGGAATAGTGCAACGGAATAGTGTCACGGAATAGTGTCACGGAATAGTGCAACGGAATAGTGTCACGGAATAGTGTCACGGAATAGTGTAACGGAGTAGTGAAGCGGAGTAGTGAAGCCCATTTGTGATAGTGATACTCGCCCGTGAAAATAGTTATGCCCATTTGTGAAAAATAATAATTTACTGGAAACAAAATGTGAAACAGTGTGAAATTCACCTGTTACACCTGTTTACAATTTAATTGTAATAGTGAAATCAATTTGTGAAATAATAGTGAAGCCTATTTTTGTCCCTAGCGGTTCATATCAGAACTCAAAAATAATATAAAATAACGAATGATATTTGAATTTCAAGCTTCCAATATTCATGCTAATAATAAAGAATTAACTAAAAAGCTGATCACTAATTTTAATGGAATCAAGATAGGTCGTTTGTGAATCAACGCACGCATGTATAATTTCAAATCTATGAAACTTGATAAATAAAAAAAAAAATTGAATTGCTATAACTTCTTTATTATATTTGTGCGCCTCGTGCCTTCTTTGGGTTTGTGGTAATTGCAATAATAATATGATTGTAAATGTATGCTCGTTTGAATTTATATGAAGTTTCTAGAAAAAATTGTTTAAATTTAGTAGTATAAATATTTTGCTTTTTACTTGAATTTTAGTGCAATTTTACAAATGTATCTTTACGATACTGGAATTCTGCAATATATAAATATATGTTTGATCATTTATTATGCCCTTATATTATAACCTTCGTTTATTGTTTTCTTAGTACAATACGCTACTAGGAAATATTATATTTGTCAATATACTTATATATACATATTTAGTGGGAAGGGTGAGGTTTTGTGTTATGATAAATGGACTTCTAGAATAATATATTTATGAAGTTATACTTCTTTCGGCGCGATGGAGAAAATTAATGATGAGAGTGAATTTTTACGATGCGCGCGCACATCGACACCTAAATTTAACAGCATGAAGTTAGTTCTAGGTGGTATGAAAATTGATAACTATGTTCAAGTTGTATATTCTAGTATTTTTTTCCATACGCCAAAGAATTATAACTTCTCACTCGTGTACATAAGTACACACACTCTTTTTTTCCATGGAATTAATAATAAAATATAGTGTGAATGTGCAATGTAGGGTGAAAATTATCTTAGTGGAATATTTTTACGGCGGTCATATGCTAATATGCTAGAGAATGACTGAATAGGCATATGCATTAATATAGTATGTTTTTCATATATTAGTGTTTGTATCAACGATGTGTGTTCGCGGTAATGCATTTAAATGCCACGTGTAACATTTTCGGCAACTATTTAGAGCCGATTTTTCAATCCCCGGTTAAAACTTACCCGTCCAATAAAGTATACACGATAATGTAAAAATGTCACCTGTAAACTGTCAATTGTGTGCAATAAGAATACATTTTGAAATGGTAGTTTAATCCGTTATTCGATGAATAAGTTTTAACCGAGGATAAAATGTATTCTAATTGTCTGTTTTGTCATAAACGGACAATTAGAATACATTTTATCCTATTGTTGTTGTTTACTGGTGACATTTTAAAATGTTCGTGTAACACTTTATTGGACGGTTAAAAAGCAAGGAACCTAACTGGTATACCTAAAGTTGGAAATTTTGAAAAAACTTCATTTTGGCGGCAAGAGATGAAACATGTGCCAATCGATAGTACATCAAAATACAAATAGGAAATACTCTTTGGTAAAATGTCGTAATTGATACGGTTTCGGAATAAATAAGGGTTAAAAAAAAATATTTTTTTTTCAGTTTTTTGAATTATTTGTTACTTCTTACACTTAAAGGTTAAAACAAAGCATATAAAACTTCTAATTTGTAAAAAAAGGGTTTTAAAATGTTGCATTACTATCTAAACCAAAGTAATAAACCAACTTTGGGCTAGGGGTAGGGATACGCACGTGCGGTGCGTCACTTATTACAAATTAGAAGTTGTATATGCTTTGTCTTAACGTTTAAGTGTAAGAAGTAACAAATAATTCAAAAAACTAAAAAGAAAATTTTTTTTTTAAACTCTTATTTATTCCGAAACCGTATCAATTACGACATTTTACCAAAGAGTATTTCCTATTTGTATTTTGATGTACTATCGATTGGCACATGTTTCATCTCTTGCCGCCAAAATGACTTTTTTTTTTATCGCAAATTGGTAGGTATACCAGGCTTCATACTAAAATGTCCCATGCTCTTTTAACCAAGGATTGAAAAATCGGCCCTTAGTAAAATAACTAAGGAATCGTGGTTTTATATTATAATATTTTACATAATGTTTTTTCGTATTCTACTTTTTAGACCAGTGCTTAAGTGACTTTTGTTAATACGCTAAATATTTATATGAAATGCATAATATTTGTTATTTTATATGTTGCAAATATATTTTGGGGGTTTACAACGATCATTTTCAGTCCCATGTAGTTAATGCTAGTAGCATTTTGCATAATCACAATTTGGGACTGATTTTTAATGTGCTGTTTCGCTGTCTTTGTGTGTTAAATAGTTACAATCGTTTATTTTATTTTTAACTTTAATATTTTTAAAGAAGCGGTTTTCATAATATGTCAATTGAAAAAAGGTCCTTCGAGACCGCGACTTTCGTACGTGTTAAAATATAAGTTTGGTTAATTTACAATGTATGTATTTCCTCCTTTATATTTATAATGTAAAATAAAAGAGCACACAAAGACAGCGCTCAGCAAAACATTTATATTTCGATTATTGCGAATTAAATGGCTAGTGATTAGACGTTTATTTTAGGGATAGTATTTTTAATTTTTTTTTGTAAATATATTAAGATGAAATATAATCACAATAGTAATATTTAATTGATAATATAATTTTTTACTTTACTTTAAAATTTACTCGCTCGAGCTATGGCCAGTCAATGTATCAATAAAAATAGTTTACGAATGAAGCAGTGAATATTTTTAACTATTATTCTGTCTGTAAAATGAATACAACGGTATTTTTTTAATATGTGAGACAAATCAAACATCGTCAAATATTTTACCACTAATGATTCCATAATATTTTGCAAAATTCAATTCAAGTTTATACAATTATTACATTATAAAAATATCGTTGTTGAAATGGATATGATAATAGTTTTTTTTTTAGATAAATATTATATTTTTTAATCGCCAGATTTTTACACAAATGGCAGACTATAGTTCAGTGAATGATAAACAACAAAAGGCTGGGCCAAGTCTAAACGTGTTATTATAAAATTTATAAGCAAGTCTAGGTTATTTCTCTCGTCGAGATCTGCAATACGTTTTGCTATTGTTAATTCTTTGTAAATCATTTTATTTCTTATCAATATATGGGGGTTTATATCTTTAGGATGGCATGTGCAATAAAAAAAGAATTTTTATTTTTAAAAATCAAAGCGTACCGGCCACTGCCATATTGCATAGATTATATACAGATAAAAAATATTTCTAATGACCATCATGTACTTGTGTTCTGTACCTACCACCAAAACTTTTTTTTTTATTATACTTATTGTAAATATCATATTCGTAATTTCTAATATGTGCATTATTCGTGTGCAATCTTTATAAAATGTTTATGAATTGAATAAATTAGTATAAATGTTTTTTTCTTATATTTTCTTTCGGCTGCGTTTTATCGAATTGCGGCAGAGCATAATATTATTATGATATTTAAGGCGTTCAGTTTTGAACAGGGAATTTAATTGTAATATTATACATCACTAGTGAATGTCATCAGTTAGTTTTTAGTTGAATTTGTTGTCTGTTTCGCGAATTATTACTAATCAATGAAGTTAATGTTTTTTGTAACAATAATAAATAAAAACACTAGTCTATGTTTATAGTATAACAAATGAATACCTCTTGGTATTGTCAATTTATTGATTGTATTAATTATTATTAAAATTGAAAATGTAATAAATCATGCATAATCACAAGCCGTTTTTGGCGAATTTTGATATTCTTAATTCTTATAAAATATTCGCTCAGTGGTAGCTAACCTTATCTACTTATAGAAAATAAGCAAAGATATTGGAATGTCTGTTTGTTTTGTTACAGGAAATTTTGAATATTATAAAGCTATATATTTTGGTTTATATTTTTATAGCCGTGAAATTCGTGCCTTGCAATGTGTCTATACAGAATACTATTTGACAAATTATAAAATTTTTCTTGTAATTTTTTGCTTAAATATTATATTTTCGTAATAATTTTTGCAGTGCCGTCGAACAAAATGTCACTTATTTTAGGGAAAATGTGTAATGTGTATGTTATAAGGTGTAGTTTTAACAATTTACCAAAAGATCACAAATATTATTTATAAAAATATAATATTATGTACGCGTCTGTACTTTGTTTTAACCAATTAAAAAAATGTGAAATTTCTAGAAGGTTCTTGGTTAAATGGATTTTGTAATGTTCCCGGTATGGCTACTTATCTGTTCATAATAATTGTTACTGTGCGTTCGTCACATATTTTATAATAATTTGTAAATAAAACATTATTGAGAGATACATTGGGTTTATTTTTATCTATCCCTTTACAAGTCCTTCATTTCTAAGTTCTTGTAGTCCTTATTTTAAAAGGACCATACTAAAATTCAATACGCTCTACGGTAAGTTATGTTTTGTGCGTGACCTTCTCCAGATAAAGAAAATATACTGAACCAGCATAAAACACAAATCCTTAAAACCTAGCCACTACTTTTTTAGAATATAACTATGAATATTCTAAAGTTTTTATTTATTAAGCCTTGATACAAAAAACTTGTTATTTAACCAAATCCAGTGAACTCATTTAAAATTAACGAGAGTTACCGCTCTATCGAGACTAATAATAATAATTGATACAACTCCTTCATATAATTAAGTTAAAAGTTTTTAGGATCTTACTATTTTTATTTATTTCAGGATTATTAAATACGGCCGTCTTAAAATAATGAAAATTAATTTTACGTTAAAGATTGAACTACCTTTTATAAAAGTTAAATATAAGAAATACTTAGTTTTTTGCTCGATTACGATCAAACTTTAAAGGTAAAAGGTTATTTACTATGCAAAGACGGAATAAATAAAAGGTAAAAACGGTAAATAAAGCACACTAACAACTAAAGTAACATTATTTGGGATAACCTATTACAAATCAATGATGTCGATAATGCTGTTATTACTCTTCACCTAAGTTCACCTAAGATCTTAATACATCTTTGTAAATAAATTTCTGGACTGTCTACAGAACTTGGCACACATTTAGATCTCATTTCTTTTTTTGGCAAATTAAGTCAACGGTTGAACTCGGCTCCAATTTTTACATTTATGTTTTTGGTGGGATATCATAACTTTTTGACGTGACAACGTCTTATAATTCGATAGAGCCGGCTGCACGCACGAAAAAACATGACTCATGCGGCGTTACCTCGCTCTGAGGCGTTCCGTAAGGCCTTGAAGTGCAAGCGAGAGCGCGGAACGAGCGACAAAGAAGCACAATCGGACGTTGTCACGTTCAACTATCGTCAGTAAACCGACTTTACAGACAACCAATTTTTGTACAGAAAATTACTCTGCAAATTTGATTTACTTTAAGAATACTTTTTGAATACGATTTTTTTTCTTGCAGTTTCTCTGTATGGTTTGTTTAGTATTATTTTCTATATTTTCTTGTATGTTATGAAGGTCAGCGTACATTGCCCTTTCGTTATCTGCAATTTTTAAAACTCGTTTTCTGTTTAAAAATTACATGATTTTCTAAACATCCAGCGTGAATATGTACTGTGATTTGTACACAAACTATTACCAAGATGCAAAGATCGTTGTAGAAGAATCGTCGCCTTACTCCACGACGTGACGGTATTGCCATGACGCCATCTTGAAATTTTACTCTCAAAGCGCCTAAAGATGTTTCACATTAATATTGATATTACGCAAATTAAATCATTTCGACCTTCAACGAAGCCTTCTTCCATTACACTGAAATTAAAACTAAACTAAACACTCATAAATAAAGAATAAATAAATGTGAATATGTAAAATTGTATATTATTTTTAACTGTATGAGCAATATTTTATTACAATTTTATTTTATTTCACGTTTGATAACAGTTTTGAATAAAGAAATCATGCAATCGAAGTAATCCGCCCTAGCGATACTAGCGCGAGTGAGTGTGATGTCAGAGGCGCATCGAATCCACAGATGTTTCGTGCTAAAATATGTAAAAATTTACGGACTGAAGTTTGAACAAAGCTGGTGTAAAAAAAATGTATGGTAACCCTGTGAAACTTTATTTTAAAACTTTTACATCTCATACAAATTACAAAAAGGTATAATTGTGTGGTATAAAGTATTTAAAAAAATGTTAAATTGGCGTACAGTCACGAGCAATAATATATGCCTAGGGGGCGATGTGCAAAAATATCTGTCACTAGAACAAATTCAATAATATCTGTCTGACCGTATACAGAATAAATATCTGACATTAGTAGGCAGCATAATAAAGTGGCATCAAAATTATGTGACGAAAATGTACAGCAAATAATTGTGATAACCTCTCACAGCATAAATATGTGACGTCGCCTAGGAGGCAATAATATCTGACACGATTATATTTTCAGTTGAATTTAAAATTTACAAAACAAATAAATATTATTTACGTACTCAAATTTCGACGGACCGAAGGACGTTTTTTAAAAAGACAAGATTTAATTTAAACGTCTTTAATATGTGCTCTCTACATCCAGAATGAAAACTTAAACTATAAACTTATCGTTAAACAAAAATGCAACGCTGCAATCTATGTTCTAAGAATTATACAAAATGCATTAAGGCGATGCAGGGTGGCCGTAGTTATGCTGCGTTAACAAATACGATATCACATGCATGTACTGCGGGTTGCCCCGACATAACTCCTCCATCCTCAGTTTCAAGAAAATCTGAAGGATTTTCTTGAATACATATTTTTCTTAATTTAGACTTAATTACTACCACAATTACAATTATAATTACGATTAATACAAAAGTTATAATGTTAATCACTCCGACGGCACTATTCACTGTACTACTAAACTGGTTTTCACTATTTTCACTATTTTCAATTAAATGCCTAAGCATATTTATGTCAGTTAAATTTGCACCCTTCTGGTTAACAGGCTTCCTGTCGGTCGGGAAGTTCATCAAATTTGGTAATATAATTTTTGGTAAACTTGGGTATATAATATCAATTCCATTTACTTCATATTTCTTTAGTGTTATATCTCCGATTTTCACGTAACAGCCAGTCTCGTCTAACGTCAATAAATAGGTACCATGAAGGAATTCTTGGGTTACCTCGTTTTCACAGACCTTGGTAAGTACTGTTTCCACATTTACGTATAGTATCCATCTATTTGGCAGAACATTGTCGATTTTCACGTCATCTATGGAAATGGGAATCGGCTGACAACTGGAAACATTTGTAGATAGCCGCAAAAGATCAGCTAAACAATCGTCTTTATATAATGTTGATGTCAGTATTTCCGGGCATAGGAACCGGTCTTCATCTATTTCTTTGCATGGTTGTGAAAGTGGCATGGTTTTCAACCCCTTCACAAGGACATATGGGTATTTGGGTAGGATAAGGGAAGTCTGACCTTTTTCTTCGTTAAATATAGGTAAAGGTATTATTTTAAAATATGAATAAATGTCGTCAGTAATTAATGGAATAGTCATTACGAATTTTATTTGACTTTGTTTTACATAAGTTTGTACTTCTATTAATTGTTCAATTTTAAGAACATTATCTAAATTTACTGGAAATGGCAACTTAGAGCTAGTTTCAATGTTTTTTAATAAAAGTAATAATTCCTTAGTATCTACAACGGATTGGTGTAAAAGTTTAATTTTACTAAAAGCTACAGCAGTTTCTATTTCACTTAACCTAACATAAAGAGACATAAAATTATGTAAGAATGCAGAATATGTATGTATAATTTCATTAGTCTTTTGATGTAAATTTGTGTCATTTAAAAGCGAATCAATTACATTTAGCTTATTCTGGATTGCAATGAAATTGTTATTAGATATTTCAGCTACATTTAATAACGAACCCACCATCTCAGTAACGATCGTCATCTTATGAATAATAACAAGAATGATAACAAGAACTATGTATAAAATACTTCAATGGAGTACCCAAAATTATCAAGAAGACTCAAAAAAACTAAATATTACTCACCCATCCCCAGCAACTACTGTCAAAAATACTTACCATACATACCTAAATTGGAAAATGGATAAAAATGATGTGGAAACGCTTGGGAACCAAGTTGACAGTGAGATTGGAGTGGGTAATTCTTGTTTAATTGCTAATCCGGAACTTCTTAATCATAACAGCTTTTCTTTTAATTCCTCTTTTAAAATTGTTACTCAAAATATTCGTAGTATTAATAAAAACTTATTGGAATTTAAGGTTTTTCTGTCACGTTGTGCGTTCGAGTGCGATATAATAATACTTACTGAATGCTGGCTTAAGAATTATGACTTTGTTCCACCCCTAGAGAACTATCATAGTTACAACACTACAAGACATATAAACCAAAACAGCGGGGTTACTGCGTACGTACGTAATAATATTACTGATATCGAAGTTGTTGAATCAGATTTGGATGATGCTGATGGTCTAATTATAACTATTGCTAAACAATATGCTTTTGTTTGTATTTATCGGTCTCCCTCTTTTGCGACAATAGACAAATTCCTGCATTCTTTTGACTTAATATTGTGTAACTTAAGGCTTGTTCCTAATATCTTCATAATTGGCGACTTAAATATTGACATCGGTAATGAGAACACTGATCAAAGATCTGACGAATATTTAGATTTTCTTGCATGTCATGGATTCTTACCAAGTCACTCTTTACCTACACGTGGTAAAAGCTGTCTTGACCACTGTTTCGTAAAATCTAATATAAAAGTGGCTACTTTTGTATGTGAATCTGCAATAACGGATCATTCTGCTATATTTCTTACTTTTTCAGAAAAACCAAAAACTAGTATAGCTAAGACAACATGTTTAACAACCAATATAAATTACTCAAAAGCTTCCAAACTACTTTCATTGGTAGATTGGCACAATCTACTATCTACAAATGATCCAAATAGTCTAATTAATTCCTTGCTTTATACCGTTGGTAGAATTATAAGCGATAGTTCCCGATTATTTAAAAAAACTAATAGAAAATCTATTTTACAACCCTGGATTACACCAGGTTTGCTGCGATGTATACGTTTCAGAGATATTTTACACCGCCGAAACAAAAACGATCCAAATAACAAGGAACTTGAACTCATATATAAACGCTATAGGAATCATTGTAGTAATATTTTACACACTTCTAAAAACAATTATGATAAAATTGAGCTTAATAATAACAGAAAAGATATTAAAAAGTCATGGAAAACTATTAAACGCATTTGCCATATAAACAGTAACTCATTAAAAAGCCCTGATAATGCTTTAAATTTATTAAAACTTAAGGACACTCCAGTCCATTCTATTGAATTTATAAATGATTTCTTTATTAATATAGGTAATGAACTAGCTTCAAATATTTTAAATCAACTAAATTTATCAGAAATTCAGCTCAAATCTAAAAATAATCAAGGCGCCATTTCACTCAATTCATTTGTTTTATTGGAAACAGATATATTGGAGGTTAATAGTACAATTTTGGCTTTAAAAAACACTTATGCTTCAGGATATGATGGCATATCATCTATTTTCTTAAAGAAAAATCTTGCTATATTTGGCCAACCGATCACGCAATTATGCAATATATGCTTATCATCGGGTGTGTTTCCTGATCGTTTAAAGCAATCTCAAGTTGTGCCGATCTACAAGTCGGGAGACAGAGACAGTATAACCAACTATCGCCCCATCTCACTTTTGCCAACCATATCAAAGGTTCTGGAGAAGCTTATTAATAAGCGTCTCGTTAATTACTTGGAAAAGAATTGCATACTTTCACTTAACCAATTTGGCTTTCGTGCAAAAAAATCGACCAGTGATGCTATCAATACTCTTGTGTCTCTTATCGCTAACAACCTAGACAGGAAGATAAAATGTTTGGGTGTTTTTTTGGATCTGGCGAAAGCGTTCGATACTGTCTCTGTCCCCCTGCTCCTGGCAAAACTTGAATCAATAGGAATCCGTGGTACTCCGCTAGAATTGTTTAGAGATTATTTATCAAATAGGACTCAATTTGTTAAAATTGGTGATGTACAGAGCCAAAAGCGGTCCATAAATTTTGGCGTTCCTCAGGGATCGGTACTCGGCCCTACGCTCTTTTTAATATACCTAAATGACCTATGTAATCTACATATACCTGACGCGAAGATAATAAGTTTTGCTGATGATACTGTTATTGTTTTTCAAGGGGAGACATGGGAATCTGCTCGTTTGGCAGCTGAATCAGGCATGCGATTGGTAATAAATTGGCTAAATCATAATCTTTTAACTTTAAATTTTACAAAAACTAAATATATAAATTTTTCTCTTAAAAATAATACCAGACCTCCCCATAATTTTACCATAAAGGCGCATACGTGCTTAAATGTAGGAAACTGCGATTGCTATACTCTTTGTCCTGTCGATACTATAAAATACTTAGGGATAACAATAGACAAAAACTTAAGCTGGAAGCCGCAAATAGATGATTTAAAAAGTAGAATACGTAAACTTATCCCAATTTTTAAAAAAATAAGACGACTTAAAGATGAAACCACGAACAAAATCGTCTACCAGTCTTTATGCCAATCACTCCTTAATTATGGTATCTCGGCTTGGGGTGGCGCAAATAAAACAACACTTCTTAAGCTTGAACGCACACAGAGATGTATCTTAAAAGTACTACAATTTAAGCCGTTTAGATATCCAACAAATCTCTTGTACAACGAATGCCGCGTTCTGACTGTGAGGCAATTGTTTATCAAAGTAATAGTCCTGGAGCAGCACAAAGCTCTTCCATCTTCTACCGTTGTTACAAAAAGAAAAACCCGCATTGAAGAGATCTACTGTGTGCCGGGTTGTAAAACTCGTTTTGCGAAAAATTTTGCATATTATATTGCTCCCTATTTGTATAATTATATTAACAATAAAATTAAAATAAAAGACATGAGTAGATACCTTTGCAGTAAATCTTTGGACAAATTTTTGCTTCGCCTCGACTACAACGAGACAGAAAAACTGTTTGTGGCTAGTACCATCTAGAACCTATTACTTAAAGTTACCTTACTATTATTTATACTCATTAGTTTTATATGTGCATCAGAACTTGTATAACGAGAACATTTATAATATTATATAAACCGTAGTGTACATTTTGCAAAAAATAAGTAAATAAATAAATTAAAATGATAATAAACTTCCCTGCTGTAACACAGTGGCGTCAGCGACTAGCACGGAGGGAAGTATGTTTGTTTGTACCTTATAATTGTTATGTACCTATATGCCTTATGTTTATGTGTAATAATTGTTATGTACCTATATATCTTACTGAAACGCATGTAACATGTTCTTTGTAATAAATAAATAAATAAATAAATAAATAAATAAATAAAAAAATATGTATTATAGAGTCTTGTTTAGTCTTTAATTTTTCAATAGTGTTTTCAAATTGTATAGCATCTTCGTTGTCGAGGTTACCGGTGATAATTTTTATAACTGAACCAAGTGGATTTAATAAACCACGTTTAGATCTAGAAGACGGAATTAATTGTTCAAATTTTTCAATAGTATAATTCATATGATAATCTGTTTGTAATTCTGTTGTAATAAAATCAGAACCTAACGCTTTTACATCAATACAACTATGAACCTGATTTCTAAATGATAGATAACTATTTATATTAAATTCTAAATCGTCATATATTAACTTTAAATCTAAGACCTTAATAACTCTCCATGTGTCATTGCTGACGACTGCATAGCCTTCACGGAGAGGTAGTATTCCGGGGTTCCGTTTAATCTGGTGCAGTTGAAGGCCCTGGTTTTGGATCACGTGGATCGCCAAAATTAGTAACCTGTGGAGGACGCTTAATGTCTTTAATGGGAACTTTAGTCTCACGATGATGCGTCGTTACTGGCACAATATTTCTATGGGTCGGTCCCGTGACTATCGCTTTCTGATACCTAGGCTTATCTTTAGCACGTCTCGTGTTAACTCCTTTAATGTAAACCGAATCTCCTATGTCTATGTTAAAATCATTTTCACCGCCATGCTTATCCTTAATAACCTGCTTCTTATGAATAATTTTGTCTGTAAGGTATTTGTATAAAAATTTAGTACGTTTGTGGTGATCTTTTACAAATTGTTGGGTTAATTGTTTGTTAAAATCTACAGAAAAAGCATTATTAGCCTCTGTATGTCCAAAAACGACTTCAAAGGGAGTTAAACCGGTGGTAGAATGTATTGAATGATTATATGACATAATCGCGTATGTCATGACAGATGCAGCATCAGTTATCTTACGTTCATATTTAGCTATCCTGTAAATTTCTATTATTGTAGAGTGGAATCTTTCTATTAAACCCATGGAATTTGGATTGTGCGGAGTGCCAATATGAAGATCGATTTTGTAATACGAAAGCATTTCTTTCATTAATACATTATTAAACTCAGTGCCGGGATCTGAACTAATTCTATTGGGAATACCATATAAAGAAAAATATTTAATCAAAGCTCGGATAACTTCGTTTGTAGATCGGTTATGGATTTCTATGGCCTGACCTAGTTTACTAAATGCGTCTATAATCGTAAGATAAGCTTTACCGTCTATTGTAAATGAATCGATAAATATTTCCTGAAAAGGTCTAGTTTGTGTTTGGGAAAGTTGTAACTCTGGTTTTAATGGTTTTCGGTCATACTTCATTTTCTTACATACATCACATCCATTTAAAACGCTCGCTATTGTTTGATCCATTTTATTCCAGAAATATACCCGTTTTATGTGTGCTAGTGTTTCCTTAATACCCCTATGACTTGTTTTACCGATATGATATTTCAAAATAATTTCGCGCTGTTCGGTTTCATCATCTACATAAACAACTCGCCTCTTACACTCATACAACTTTACTGAACCCTTTTTGAAAAGTGTGGTAGCCATTTTTGAAAATTCTTTTCTATGTATTGGGCTTTCGAAATAAAAGAAATATTTCAATTTTGGTCTGATGTAACTTAAGAGAAATTGCTTTACGAGATCGGGATTGTCTTCAGGTAAGTGAACCTCTAGTACCTTTTGTAATGGTCTTGATAAGTCTTTTACTGTTGTTTTATTTCTATTCCAGGTATAAACGAGTATCTGATTAGGTTTTGTATCTACAGCTTCATCTAGAATGAGTATGCCTTCCGTATCAAGATCGCGAGCTGAGTGAACCGTATCTGTATTTTCGCTATTATTACTAGACGCGGTCAAGGTGCTGCTTTCCGCGGTTATTGTACTACTATCAGGCGACGGAATCGAATATGGGGACCTCGGGCGTTTATTTTTAGTGATTGGCATTGTTCGGTCCGAATCAGACGAAATTGTAATCGGCGTCAGGGGTCTGTCACATGTTTCAGCCTGATCGTTACTAACTTTTACTATTTCGTCTATTACATCGGTTAAGTGTTTTTGAAGGTTTCGCTCCTTCTCGTCTACGTTAACTTTCATTGACACGTCGTCATTTTCAGTCAATGCATTAACCTTAATTCGAGACAAGGCATCCGCGTTGCTATTTTGCTTTCCGTTTTTATATAAAACATCAAAATCAAATTCGGATAAACGTAATTTCCAACGTGTAATTTTACTATTTGGTTCATCTATTGATTTAATCCAAGCTAAAGGTCGATGATCGGTGTAAATTTTAAATCTTTTTCCGTACAAATAAGGCCTAAAGTGCTTTACAGCCCAGACTATTGCTAACATTTCTTTTTCGATAGTACTATATCGAGTCTCTGCCTCATTTAATGTTCTGCTAGCGTATGCAACTGGTTTGTCACTACCGACTGAACCTTGTGATAGTACCGCACCAATTGCAAAGTTAGAAGCGTCAGTGGTAAGTATAAAAGGTTTATCGAAATCGGGAAACTGTAAAAGCGGAGCATTGGTAAGTAATTCTTTACAACGTTCAAATGCATTGATATATTCACTATTGTTAATATTAATCTTATTTTTCTTTTTCAGACATGACGTCATTGGTTGGGTGATTTTCGCGAAATCTTTTATAAACTTTCTATAATATCCGACAAGTCCGAGGAAACTTTTAATTTCCGTGCTGGTTTGCGGTAATGGGAATTTAAGTACTGCTTCAATTTTATCGTTGTTAGGCTTAAGGCCGTCCTTAGTTATGGTGTGTCCTAAATATAAGACTTCTTTGCGTAAAAATTCACACTTATCTAAAGTAACTTTAAGGTTCGTATTTCTGAGTCTATCAAATATTTTGCGCAATTTAGAAATATGTTCTTGGAGGCTGTACGAGTACACAATTATGTCATCGAGGTAAACTAAGCAGTGAATACCCTGTAGGCCGCGTAGCACGTTATCCATGGCCCTTTGAAACGTAGCCGGTGCTGTTTTGAGGCCAAACGGCATGCGTTTAAATTCGTAATGTCCGGACTGCGTGGTGAATGCTGTTTTAGGTATATCAGAAGGATTTACCTCTATCTGATGATAGCCAGATGCAAGGTCAATGGTACTGAAATACGTAGATTTGCCTAACTTATCGAACAAATCTGTAATATTTGGCAGGGGATATTTATCGTCAATTGTAATTTCATTTAAACGACGGTAGTCAATCACCATCCTAAATTTACGTTCGCCTGATGCATCTATCTTCTTAGGCACTAAGTGTACCGGAGCACTCCAAGGCGAGTGAGACTCCTGAATAACGTTATCATTTAATAATTTATCTACTTGATTCTGAATTTCCTGATTTTGGGCAAACGGGTGTCGATACGGACGAATATAAATCGGATTTTCATTGATCGTGCGTATATCATGTTTCACTTGGTTAGTAAATGAAAGAGGGATCTTGTCGCAATAGAATATATCACGATATTCATAACAGAGTTTACTAATAAGTTCGCGTTCTTCTTTATTGGTGTGTTCTAGCCGTAATTTTGATAGATTCTCTTTTAAAGCATCGTCTATTTCGCAGTTGTTTACATCACACGTGTTAACTATACATCCATCTTCGTGCAACGTAACTTGAAACGGCTCGGTAATAGAAATTTTAAAACTTTCATCGGAATAATTTTGAATAACAGTATGTGCAAAAAAGTTTTCACATTTAACTATCGCTGCTGGCATACGAACGCTTTCACGAAAAGTCTGAAAATCTAATATAGCGTCACCGTTTTGTAGGTTAGTTGGAATTGATACTCTAGTTTCTGATGGAGGTTCTAAGGTGATTTCTAACGGAGGATTATATATAATCGGTATTTTGGCGTTACATGTTTCTAAAATTTGGTGCTTCATATTAATATTTGCATCTAGTTTCTTAAGTAAATCAGATCCGATTAATCCATCGTACCTACTGTCTACATTGTATACATAAAATTTGTGGGGAAGTGTGCTTCTAAAAGTTTTTAATAACGGAATTACTATAACCTCATCATGAGTGCTTTGCGCATGGGTACTAACAACTGTGAATTGTTCATACTGTTTATGATCTCTAAAATATTCTTCCGCTTTGGCTGGACTTATAAAAGAACGGCTGCTTCCTGTATCTATGAGAAACTTTGCTTTTATTTCGGGAACTATAATATGTGGTAATTTTAAGATGCTGTCACAATAATTTAAATTAATTATTTCACCGTCTCGTCGGAGGCCGGTAACGGAAAATTTTCGTTGTTGTCATTAAAATTACTTTCAGTTACTTCCGGATCGGTATATTCGTATAACTCGTTCGCGACGTCTTCGTTATAATCTAAGGTCGAGTTATCGTAATTTTCATAATTTGGCTCATCGCAGTAGTACAGATTATGAGTTACGTTTTGCCTCATAGGTGCCGTACGCATTGATACATCGCTATTTAAGCCGGGGTTCGGTGCCTGGGCATGTTGTATGCCAAATTTAAAACGAGGTTGGGCTGTTTGTTGATTTGGGATTCCAAATTTATAACCGGAATTTTGAAAAGGTCGCAATTGGTGGTTATTATTAGATTGTGTGCCAAATTTATAGCCTTGGGCTTGTGGTGTTTGCCTTAACTGTTGAATAAAATTTGGTCGAGGTGGTTGCATTAAATTTGGTCGAGGTTGTTGAGCGAAATTCGGTCTATAACCAATTGGCTGTTGAGGACTGCCGTATTTAAAGTTTTGATTTAGAGGCATCGTACTAAAATTAGGTTTTAATGGATTTTGGAAAGTGTTTTGAGTTATAGGTTTTGGCTTACTAATCTTTGCGTTATATTGTTGTATAAAATTTACTTCTTCTGTAACTACGCTAAGTGCATTTTCTAAGTTTGTACAACCCCTTAATCTAACAATCCGGATCATGTCCTCCGGGAGGTTGTACAGAAAAACATTTAACGCAGTATTATTGTATATGATCATCTTCGCGGCTTTAACTCCTTCATCCGTGAGGCGGTTTACTTTTGAAAATAGGGAGCTTTTAACATTTTGTATTCTGTGGCAAAACTGTATGTAACTTTCACCTTGTTTTATTTTTAACCCTTCTAATTCTAGTGCGATACATTCTTCCGATCGCGGGTCTCCGAAATGTTGGGTAAGTATTTCCTTTAATTCAGTCCATGAAGTTATATTTTGGTAATCACTAAGCAGTGAAGCTGCCTTACCGATAAGCCTACTCGTTATGGCATGATATACATATAAGTTTTGTGCGTTATTGTTCACATCTTGGAATGATCTTATAATGTATTCGCTTTTATTGATAAATAGGTTTAACAGTTTTTCATCTCCATCAAATTTGGGGATGATACATAGTATTTCTCTTGGTATGAGTTTAATCTCTTCCATTTTGGTTCTTTTAGTTAGTTTTAGCGATTAAAACTCTAAATGTAATAAAGATAACACTATTTTTTACTAATAACTAACACTTAAAATTAAACACTAAAAATTACGAATTATCACGATAATTGCAACGAACAAAATCAAATAAACGTAATGATTAGGCCGACTATTTTGGGTCGGGGATTTCGTGAAAACAGGGAATGTGAAAAACAGGAGTGAAGAGGTTTACTCACAGACTGCTCGCTCCCATGTCCTTCACTTAAGATCCTGGATGCTCGTCCTTGAGGTCACAGTACGCGTTTCACTTCAGCGATTGAGTTTTACGCGTACGCGTCGCGGGAGAGTTATTTATTTGGTTCGAGGATACTCGTACAAGCACCGCACTATCACAGATCCTTTTATAGGCTATAGTGTTAGCTCGGCAGCAGGATATTATCGAGTATCCTACCGGCTGCGCCACTCAAATTTCGACGGACCGAAGGACGTTTTTTAAAAAGACAATATTTAATTTAAACGTCTTTAATATGTGCTCTCTACATCCAGAATGAAAACTTAAACTATAAACTTATCGTTAAACAAAAATGCAACGCTGCAATCTATGTTCTAAGAATTATACAAAATGCATTAAGGCGATGCAGGGTGGCCGTAGTTATGCTGCGTTAACAAATACGATATCACATGCATGTACTGCGGGTTGCCCCGACATAACTACGTTATTTATTGTATGCATACTACATTTATGTCTAGATATATCATAATATTATATCACGATTAAATTGAAATATTCACTAAGTGATATATTTTCTATGATCTATCCGCGGCTAGCATGTCACATTTCGAATTTATTTTGTTTTGTTTGACGTTAGCGGCTTTTGACATAATAATTATATACAAGTCGCAGTCATCTGGTAGAATGTGCTATTTGATTGAATGACTGGCGCGTTCATTTCATTCATGGTGACATTTATTTAATGACTAAAGGACAACTCGTCAATTTCTAAACGTCATTTAGCACAGTAGTCGTTGGTCTGGATATGGTGGTGTGGTTGAGTTCGATATAATTTTTAAATACACAGAAATAGGCGCCAGCGCTGCTCGCAACCGTCTTCTTGTGGATAGTGTAAATTCTCAGCAACTTTTGTTTTTCAATGAACGCAATAGTCATCTATCTATACATATAATAAATCTGTAGAAGGGTCAATTCTGTACATTGAAAATATTGAAAAAATAAATAGCAGGGGGTGTTACTGGATCGATACCAAACCCAAATATGTAATTAAAAAAAATTTTGTCTGTCTGTCTGTATGTTCAGGCATCACGTGAAAACTAACGGTTCGATTTCGATGAAACTTGGTATAATTATCTATACCTTATTATCCTGGGCGTAAAATAGGATACTTTTTATCCTGGAAAAATACGCAGAAAAAATTAATCTTAATTTTTCAGTTTTATCCATAGACGTTGTTCTGTAGAACCGCGAACACACGTTGCGTATTATTATAGGCCTACCCGTATTTGGGTCCAATAGATATTTATAAGATGTCATAGTCAGAGTTACTCAAAATGGAGAAATAAACCATCCACGCGAAGACCGACATCCGCGCGGACGGAGTCGCGGGCGGAAGCTAGTTCAACAATATGCCGAGCCTTACATCCGGATTATAACATAGCCCTTAGGCTATGTTATAATCCGCTAACTAGTTGGACGTTGAGTGACGGTTGCAAAATCAACGTTCGGCCTAGTCATTCAATTGAATGTCGTCATTCAATGATCGCGTTAGACATATAACGGCGCTCTATGTTATAATATATCAAACATGTCATGGACGCCAGATATTATTGCCACCTAGTTGATGTCACATATTTATGCTCTTTGTAAGGAATCAATGCAAAATACAGAAATATGAAATTGTGTCAGATATTATTGCCTCCTAGCTGATGTCAGATATTATTGCTTTCTAGTTGATGTCAAATATTTATGCTTTTTGTGAGGAACCAATGCAAAATACAGAAATATGAAATTGCGTCAGATATTATTGCCTCCTAGTTGATGTCAGGTATTATTGCTTCCTAGTTGATGTCAAATATTTATGCTTTTTGTGAGGAATCAATGCAAAATACTTAAATATGAAATTTTGTCAGATATTAATTGCCTCCTAGTTGATGTCAGATATTATTGCGTCCTAGTTGATGTCACATATTTATGATTTTTGTGTGGAATCAATGCAAAATGCAAAAATATAAAATTGTGTCAGATATTATTGCCACCTAGACGATGTCACACATTTATGCTTTTTGTGAGGAATCGATGAAAAATGCAGAAATATAAAATTGTGTCAGATAATATTGATATTATTGCCACCTTTTTTTTTAATAGTGGGGAAATCTTCCAAAGATACCCACGGCCCCCGGGGAAGGAGCCGTGGGTTATGTCGGATTCTTACCGACTAAAACCCCACTGTGTTCCGTCGAGCCGCTTTAATGATGGGGCCGCGGGTATTTGTTAGAATTCTTCCGCGACCCCCTCGGCGGCAGCCCATCTCCAGGCCAGGCGCAAGCCAAGAACAGGAAAGGAGGTTTGCCTGCTCTTCCCTCCCGTTGGCGGCATGAGCGGAACACGTCTCAAGTCGCCTCACCGCACCGGACGATGGATTACATTCCCCGTTCCACCGCCCGGCATATTATTGCCACCTAGTTGATGTCACATATTTATGGTTTATATGAGGAATCACATCGAAATATAGATATATAAAATAGTGTCAGATATTATTGCCTCCTAGGTGACGTCACATATTTATGCTGTGTGAGGTTATCACAATTATTTGCTGTACATTTTCGTCACATAATTTTTATGCCACTTTATTATGCTGCCTACTAATGTCAGATATTTTTGCTGTATACGGGCAGACAGATTTTATTGAACTCGTTCTTGTGACAGATATTTTTGCTAATCTGCAAATAGTAATATATTTATGCTTCTGACTGTACAACATTCAAATTAGAAATGAGCGTGCAGTTACGTCATAACTCATATGGCGTATGTTGGGCGGAACATAAGTGATGTAGGCGGTGTCGTCTCCATATTATGTATTATCTCAATGTATTTTATAACTTTTTACGCATTTTTAAACATCCATGATCCATGTGTTTGTTTTATGGGAAGAACATTCATGGACATGTAGGCATCTACCTAGGTATTCCCAATTATAATTATTTTTCTGATTAAGTATGTATTTTGAGGAATAGCCACATTTATGAATTGTATAAATTTTTATCTTTGTCGAAAAGAATAAAGGTGGCATGAAAAATGATACACAGTGAATAAATGAGACAACAACTTTAATGCTGCATGTTAAATTTTACGTTTCACATTATTAATTTTGTAAAATATTGGGAACATGTTTGATGTTGCAAAAAATTGGAAAATTTTTTCATGTTGCGTTGTCTATTTTTCTGCTCTGTTTTGATCTGTAAAAAGATAATAATAATTATAACGTACATATATACTTAGGTATATTAGTTTTGCTCCCTCTATCATACTCACTTCAATCTACACATAAAATGTGGGCCTGTGGGGCGTCTAATGATTTGAAGTTTATTGCTTGTAATTAAGCTCTTAATTTAAACAGTAAAAACACTATACAAGACTTTTCTGATAACTAAATCAACTATGAAACGAATAACAGAATCCACAAAATTATACAGAAAGGTGGCACCTCTACAAAAGCAGTATAATGTATTTAACAAAAAATATTAGGTAATGTTTTTGTTAAAGAATAGAAATCCCGCCACACAACAAACAAATCTATTCCTTATTGTTTAGTATTTTTTTTTAATATTTCCACTTACCCAAAGCAGGGATGTATAGCTATTACACCCAAATCACAGAAACTACCCAAGGTAATTGTTTCAACCACATCTTCGATGAATGCTCCATGTTGAATGTTTTAATTTTAATAAAATCGAAACGTAGGTGCATCCTTATATATTACGAATTTGTCCTTATCGTTTTTTTTTTGAAAAAGTAATATAACGAACTACATAACAAAATAATTAGTTTTATGGTGTTTTAGGTCATATGATTGTACAATGTGCGTCAATGTTAGAAAAAATAGAAAAAATATACTAATCGTACTATCGCACAATAAAAAAAAAAAAAAAAATTAGGTAGCTTTTTAAGTTAATTATTTTGTAAATTCTCTAGTCTATCCTAGCTCCCATTTTACGATCATATATCCTTATACTATACCTACTATAAATACGAAAGAAACTTCGTCTGCAGGTAGAATTCAAATCTAACAATTTCCAACGTAATCTAACCTCAATTAAGCCATTGCTAACATATCCATTATTCGCTCATAATGGACATTGGACATATTGATCCAGTTATTTAGCAGTCACCAGTGTAAGTATCTTAATATATATAAATCTCGTGTCACGATGTTTGTCCTCAATGGACTCCTAAACCACTAAACCGATTATAAAATAATTCACACACCATGTGCAGTTCGATCCAACTTGAGAGATAGGATAGTTTAAATCTCAAATCGTTTTAGAGAAAGCGGGCGAAGCCGCGGGCGGTAAGCTAGTTTAATACAGGTAATATCATACCCATAACGAATTTAGAAAAAAGCATTTCGAACATTCTCGGTAACGTGTAATATTCGAAATACATATTAATGTAACACTCACTTAAAAAAACGATGTATTTTTTCTACCATTGACGTACACCTAAAAGACTAATTATTTTCTCAATAATTAGTTTACTTAATTATTTCCTTCTGTACACGATAAGAACAAATTCGCAATATATAAAGGCACACTTACGTTTCGATTTTGTCAAAATTAAAACATTCAACATGCAGCATTCATCGAAGATGTGGTTGAAACAATTACCTTGGGTAGTTTCTGTGATTTGGGTGTAATAGCTATACATCCCTGCTTTGGGTAAGTGGAGATATGGAATAGATTTGTTTGTTTTGTGGTGGGATCTCTATACTTTATTTTTTTCATTTATAAAACTAACATTTAAGAATAACATTTATTTTTGGATTAAATTTTCAATATATTATGTTGTTTTAACTTATTATTAGAGGTGCCACCTTTCTTTATACTTTTGTGGATTCTGTTTTGTATTCGTTTTCATACTTGTTTTTGGGAACAGAAAAGTCGTATATAGCAGGGCTTCCCAAACTTATTTATACTGTGACGCCCTTGGGATTTTACTATTTTTCTACGACGCCCCTCAACCCAGCCCCCAAAAATACTTAACAATTTTAGTACCAACCTCAGGTTATCAGAAAAACACTATTTGGAAATTTATAATTTTTATTAGAAAATAAGAACGAAATCAAAACATAAGCATAAAAATAAAAAGAGATATTTAAGGCAGCAAAGCTGGCTAATGTGAAGGATGTACTTGCTTTTCTGAGCATAGCTTCTGAATTCGGGGCTTCAGCTTGGAAATTGCCACTCTCATTTCGTTTTCTACGTCTATTTTTGACCTGTACTTGTTTTTTATTACTGCAACTGCAGAAAAGCCTGTTTCACACAAGTACGAAGTCGCAAATTACCATTTGCCATAAAACCTTTAATGCAGCAGTCCCGATGGCACGATATTCGTGAGTAACAGAGGTCCAAAATTCAAACAGTTGCAATATTAGTAAAATGCATGACTTACTCATAATAAGGAAACTTACTGGTGAAAAGTCACTCCTCAGGCTTTGTTTGTATTATAGGAACTGTTAAAACAATATCTTAGCACACACGAAGGCATTTTGAACAGAGCAATAACATGACGTGTTGACGCGGCAAGCGGGGGGCACAGTCCGGCACAGACTAAATGAGACTTGTGACTTTTGCCTCTAGCTTGTGGTAAAGAGAGTGTAGTAGCGATGGCCTCTCTAGTACGTAGTACATATTATCTATATGGTATATAGTGATTTTTATTGTTTAATTAGGTACTGCACATTAAAAATCTAGAAATGTTTTGAATAATAATTTTAAGCAATGCTAACTTTACTTCTCTAGTTTAACGTTTTTTATTTAATAACATGGAAAAGTATATATAATATATACAATGTAATGAGTGTACAGAGGAATTTTCTAATAGGTAGCTGTGCTGGAGAAAAAAATTGTATAATTTCACTTCAGTTACGCGGCATTATTCGGTTTTATTTTTAAGCTATTGCATAGCTTCTATCGCGGGCCTTGAGTGCGGGGACCGAATCGAGAAATTCCGTAACGAAAAACCTCACGCTCCCCACTCCGACGGGCACGGAGGTGTGGCTTGAAGGCATGCTATGCAATAGCTTTACTGCGGCAGTCCCCGAGTGCCACACGTCTTTTTATTTTTTTACTATTTTTCTCTATTAAGCATCAGTTTTTAAACGTTTCCACTTAAGTAACTAAAATATAATGTGTCAGAATAAGAATTACGAAAAAATATGTTACACGAAAGTGATGAAAAAAATGTATTTAAAATGGGGTATTGTTATAAATATTTGTTCCAATAACCATTAATCGCCATAAAAATGTAGATTTAGTAGACAATCTGTTAGAGGGAATAAAAATAACAATGATTTTCTTTTTTACAGATCACTCTAGAGCAGAGAGCAGAAAATGAAACAACAAACAGCATGATGAAGTTAACTTGTATCTAACTTGTTTATTTTTCATAAAATTTATAAATTAATGTAACGTTACCTTTGATATGCAATAAAGTTGTTTTCATCCTTACAGATTGTATAATTTATTTTACAATGATGCACAGAATACTTATTACTTGTGCGGGCGAGCAACGAACACGCCGCGGGTGCGCAGCAAACACGTCGCGGACGCGCAACGATTTCGCTGCGAATAGAAGCGTCGACGTCATTTTGTATACTCTCGCACTAAGTCTATGGTCTAAGATCCGAACATAAGGCGAAATTCAACGGCGTGATAATAGAATGAGACCAATTTTATAATAAATTTAGTCTATTAAAAATGTATTAAAAATGGGTTGACTGGGAAAATCCTGGACAGGACATTTTTAATGAATTAAAAAAAAACATTTTTTTTAATTAATTGCAGTATTAAGATAATAAAATATATATATATAATAGACTTAAAGTATGAAACCTACAGAATGTGCACTTGTGCAGTCATAGTCGTTTTCTAATATTTACCGGGACAAACGGCTAGGTTGGCAGGTATAAACAGGTATGTCGGTACCAGTTATTTTCACTTGATAGGATGATGAAAAAAAAATTATGTCAGCACTGTTTTATTACAAAATTGTTTTATTATCTCGAAACTGCAATTAATAAAAAATTAAAATAAATGTTTTTTTTAATTCATTAAAAATGTCCTGTCCAGGATTTTCCAAGTCAACCCATTTTTAATACATTTTTTAATATACTAAATTAATTATAAAATTGGTCTCATTCTATTATCACGCCGTTGAATTTCGCCTTATGTTCGGATCTTAGACCACTAGCAAAATTTCGTTTTCAACAAGTTATTTGACAATTTTTTCCCGGCTATTTAAATGATAAACTGAATTTTTTTTTCTTGTTTATCAATTAGTGTTATATACCCAATGCGCGTGAATTTTTTCACATTTATAAAGTTACTTTATGTTACCTTAATCAGGCCTTCAAGATAAGTCTCTTTCCCCCAAAGACATTTCGAGCAAAGTTTGTGCACTCACTACGTTGCAACCGATTAAAATTTATACAATATGATCAGCGCATTATTATCCTTATATAGTCGTGATTAAAATCTGCTGAATACAATTGCCGAAACACTTATGATTTTCCTAATTAAAACGTTATAAATTCATTAAATTTCCCATTTTTTGCCTTACAAAAAACTATTGATTAATACTGCTAAAAGTTATTTTTGAAGTTAAGAAGTTATTTCGAGTTGGTTGAAGACCAATGAGTATTAATCCTTTAAATTTTTTTTTAATTTTGATAATTCTTTAAATATTAAAATAATATTTAAAATAATTAGGAAAAATCCTAACGAATTTCTTTAGTCGCGCTCCTTGGGCCGGAGCGTTCTGACGTGTGCTCTACGCTCGATTTTCCTTCATACCGAAGTGAAAGTTGCTCTACTTCATTAAATTTAATATTTTTGTTAATTGATTATTTTTATCTAAGTTTTGTGCGAATATTCGTATTTTTAAACATTTGATTTCAATATGGAAAATAAACGAAAAAAATATGCGTGTAACTACTAAAAAAAAATTATCTTCGAACATAAAGTTAATGAAACCAAAGGTGATTGGCAACAATTTCATTATTTTACGGGGTGTCAGTAAAGAGATCTGGGGGCATGGTAGTGCCCCCTCCAAGACGAGCCAAGCGAACAAGCGAAGCGCACGGGCACTACCTACCTTTTCTCGAAGCGCTTCGACGTTTTTTTGAACCCTCATAACTTGGGTTTGGATTATGCTAGATCAACAAAATTTTCGGGATATATTGTCAATAGCGGACTTATTGAACATATTAAGTTTTAATTACATTAGCTTTTATACTTCAGATTTTATTTATATCTAAAAAACGCTAATTTCGTCACTGACTCACTGATGATCATCAAAATTCTTAAGGTATTTCCTAATGTCCTAGAAAGCTGAAATTTTGTATGTAAGCTACGATTAGCACACAAACAACAAAAAAATTATAAAACTTGTAACTTTCATCCCCCAACCCCTTAAACTAGGGGATGGGAGTTTGTATGAGACCTGTAATTTTAAATTAAATTTTGATGACGCTAGAGGTCTAATCTAATAATCTAAAACTTGGTTCCCCTAGAGATATATATGTATATGTACTCCTTGTTAAAAAAAAATTTAATCGACATTTTAAATTTTGTTACAAACAACTTACAAAAAGAAATGAAATCCCACCAAAAACATTTTCATGTAAAATGTTGCCAAGACGAGCCCATATGACTCGCACTGTCAAAAAGTTATCAGATCTCATGTAGAGCCAAGCTTCTAACACTACACGCCCTAACTCTACAAGGCCTAACTTCACAAACTCTACACCTTAGTCAAAATATGTGGCTTGGCCGTTCGTTACTACAAGAACTATTGTATAACACAAAAGTAATGAACAGTGAATTAATTTTTCACCTTACGCCGACGTGAATGTAGCGAAATGGCGTCATATGGCGTATGTTGAGCGGAACATAAGTGATGTAGGCGGTGTCGTCTCCATATGTATTATCTCAATGTATTTTATAACTTTTTACGCATTTTTAAACATCCATGATCCATGTGTTTGTTTTATGGGAAGAACATTCATGGACATGTTGCCTACATGTCTACCTATTCCCAATTATAATTATTTTTTTGATTATGTATTTTGAGGAATAGCCCCATTTATGAATTGTATAAATTTTTATCTTTGTCGAAAAGAATAAAGGTGGCATGAAAAATGATACACAGTGAATAAATGAGACAACAACTTTAATGCTGCATGTTAAATTAAACAGTAAAATTATTAAAACAGTAAAATAATTTAAACAGTAAAAACACTATACACGACTTTTCTGAAAACTAAATCAACTATGAAACGAATAACAGAATCAACAAAATTATACAGAAAGGTGGCACCTCTACAAAAGCAGTATAATGTATTTAACAAAAAATATTAGGTAATGTTTTTGTTAAAGAATAGAAATCCCGCCACACAACAAACAAATCTATTCCTTATTGTTTAGTATTTTTTTTTAATATTTCCACTTACCCAAAGCAGGGATGTATAGCTGTTACACCCAAATCACAGAAACTACCCAAGGTAATTGTTTCAACCACATCTTCGATGAATGCTCCATGTTGAATGTTTTAATTAACCGACTTCAAAAAAAGGAGGAGGTTCTCAATTCGACGGTATTTTTTTTTTTTTTTTGTATATTTGTTACACGATTACTCCGGCAATTATAAACCGATTTGAATAATTCTTTTTTTATTTGGTAGGTCATACGTCAGAGGTGGTCCCATTGTCACCAGGTCAGGATCTGATGATGGGATCCTGGGGAAATCGAGGGAAACCCTCAAATTTTGTAGGCATATACACTGTTTATCAGAAATTATCTTAATCTATGCAGATTTTTGCATCTAATGGTCACCATCTGATGTTGCTGAGCTGATGATGAAGCTGATGATGAATGGTTTAGGAGTATGGGATCTCTGTAACAAAATTATGTAATACCATCGAATTTTAATGTGTTTGAGTCTTAGGGCTTCCGCACACGGGCCACCGGCCACCGGCCACGAAACGCCGCCACCGGCATATTTCCTGCACTTTTCATACATTTTATATGGACTCGCCGCACACGGTTTACGCCTGTGGCGGCCACACGCTACACGCTTCTAGCTTCTCGTGGCGGCGTTTGTAGCCACACGAGCCACGGGCCACAGCCGTGGCCCGTGGCTCGTGTGCGGCGACGGTAATTCATAAGGACTCCGATCCTATGTGGTATTCAGGGTCTGATGATGGAGACGGTAAATAGCCATGGGAACTCTGTAATAAAATAAAGCAATTCCGCCGTGTTTGTGCTCATTTGATTCGTCTCGACTAGGAGCTTCATGCTAGTCGATTTTTAACCAACATCAAAAAAGGAGGGTTTTTGATTCGACAGTATGTTTTCTTTTTGTATGTTTGATACGCGATCATTCCGCCAATTTTGACAATCGTACATTTTGTTTGTCCACGGCACCTAGGATACACGGATACGATAAACATTTTTAGAGTTGGGCTGTGAGTGTGAGCGTTTATTTATGACCGTTAATTTTTAGAAAAAAAAACAAAAACCGACTTCAAGACTATACCTATACACACAAACTTTCCACTTAAAAATTAAAAATAAAGTTAATTTTTAGAAAAAAAACAAAAACCGACTTCAAGACTATACCTATACTATATGTACAAATTTAAACTGAAAAGTAGAAAATAATATTAAATAATAATAATGATATTAATTTTTTATATTAATTACTTTAAACTTTCAACGAAAAGGTTTCCTAAGTTATTTTTGAAGTCGGTGCCAACCAAAACAAAAATATCCTTAATAAAAAAATAATAACCTAATAATTAATTACACTATTTATTATATTAATTACCTTAACTTTTACTAGAGAACAGAAAATCGCACGTAAGCTTACTTATAAATTGCAAAGAAGCGCATCAAAATTTTTATGCACAACCGTCAACGATGTCTGCCCTCGCGCGCAGCCGCGTCGTGCCGCCGTACATTCCATTTGTTGCTGCCTTTGCATCAATTAAACTGTTCTTGGGCGGCACCGACTTCAAAAATAACTTAGGAAACCTTTTCGTTGAAAGTTTAAAGTAATTAATATAAAAAATTAATATCATTATTATTATTTAATATTATTTTCTACTTTTCAGTTTAAATTTGTACATATAGTATAGGTATAGTCTTGAAGTCGGTTTTTGTTTTTTTTCTAAAAATTAACTTTATTTTAATAAAATCGAAACGTAGGTGCATCCTTATATATTACGAATTTGTCCTTATCGTTTTTTTTTGAAAAAGTAATATAACGAACTACATAACAAAATAATTAGTTTTATGGTGTTTTAGGTCATATGATTGTACAATGTGCGTCAATGTTAGAAAAAATAGAAAAAATATACTAATCGTAATTAGGTAGCTTTTTAAGTTAATTATTTTGTAAATTCTCTAGTCTATCCTAGCTCCCATTTTACGATCATATATCCTTATACTATACCTACTATAAATACGAAAGAAACTTCGTCTGCAGGTAGAATTCAAATCTAACAATTTCCAACGTAATCTAACCTCAATTTAGCCATTGCTAACATATCCATTATTCGCTCATAATGGACATATTGATCCAGTCATTTAGCAGTCACCAGTGTAAGTATTTAATATAGGTAATATCATACCCATAGCGAATTTAGAAAAAAAGCATTTCGAACATTCTCGGTAACGTGTAATATTCGAAATACATATTAATGTAACACTCACTTAAAAAAAACGATGTATTTTTTCTACCATTGACGTACACCTAAAAGACTAATTATTTTCTCAATAATTAGTTTAGGGTAAACGCAGGTATTAACGACCCCTCTAAGGCAATTTCAAAATCAACCATATTTTTTAAGTATACTGGTTCTTCTAAAGATTTATAATTTCATTTTATATGCTAGTGTTATGTATAAAAAATGTATTTATTGAAGCAAATACATTCTAATAAAGGATTATCTTGTAAAAAATAATTTACAATGTGACTTAGTCGATTGTTGCTATTACCGACCCATAAAAACGGCTGTGAAGCTATTAACGATTTTTATGCAGCTATTCCCGATCGTATGTGAGAGGAAGCCTTTTTCCAGCAATGGAATGTATAGAAGCTAGTGATGATGATGATTACCGATCTTAATAAAATGAAATAAAAATGCAAATATATTCGTATTTTTTTATTGTAGTTATTTATAATAAAACAAATGAGTACTTTTTAGTAATGAACTAAATAATTACAAACTTTTAAATTAATCAACATAATACTATTAATATATGTACATATATTAAATTAAGGATTTCAAACTCTAGGATATTTCGTTATGCTATTTGATTGATTGCTTCGGCGAGTTGTGTTTTACTGAATACTTTTCGCCGCTTTCGTGGCTCCATATTTCTGGAAAAAATATACCTAATTATATGTTTTATGTTAATTGAACCTAAAAAAAATATAATTTTTAATAGGCACCTATTATGTCATAAAAGTAATAAAAATATATTTGCACGCTCAATTACGAGCGGAATGTTTAAGGATCAATATTATCTGTATATACAAACATCTTTATTCTACATTCTGCAAATAAAGCAATTTGAATTTGAATTTGTAGATGAGAAACTAAACAATCTATATTCGATCGGTAATAGCTTCCTATAGTTGCTATTGCCGACCCACATGGGTCGGTATTAAAGTATGTAAGTATAAACCTAAATTGTATTACCGACCCATAAAAAAATGGTTATTTTAATTCATTTGACCATCAGACTATAAAATAGATTATAATTGATTAATGTCATACAAAATATGAACAAATGCATATTGTTTAAACAAAAAAAAACAATGATTTACTACTGTAACTATTCGATAGGGATCCTCGAAAATATCATAACTTTGTATAAATTGACAACGCTAAAAGACACAACACTAGACAAAAAAGTTTAGTCGCTAATAGATTTTTATGAAGACTCATAGCTTAGATTTAAACTGGTCCATAAGACCACTTGTGTTAGTGTGATATAATAACATAAAAGAAAATAAAACAAAAAGTTACGTTGCTGCCATTGCCGACTTACGGGTCGTTGATACCTGCCACGACTTAAACTGGTGAAGCTAACACCGTCCCATTTTAATTTTAAGTTTTATCGTTTCAAATTACTTTTTATTAATAAAATGTTGTAAGAAATGAAAAGTTGACACTTAAATGCATTGACATTTAGTAATATAAATTAAAGTATAGATGTCAATTGTTTGTAAATGTCTTAAAAAGATACTCACAGTACTTACCCGAAGGAACAACGGAACAGTACGACACGTCCTGCTTCCACGCTACCCCGCAGCAACTTACGCATTTTAACTCTTTTTTGCTCAGTTACTCACTCTAACGTTAAAGTATACGATGCTCAATTAATACATTCGTGTATAACTTTGCCTACCTATAGCTAGAATAGTTCTGGAAACGTTTAAATTTCGAATTACTTTTATAGGTCGGTAATACCTTCAGATTTTCGATGGGTCGTTGATAGCTGCGTTTACCTTACTTAATTATTTCCTTCTGTACACGATAAGAACGAATTCGCAATATATAAAGGCACACTTACGTTTCGATTTTGTCAAAATTAAAACATTCAACATGGAGCATTCATCGAAGATGTGGTTGAAACAATTACCTTGGGTAGTTTCTGTGATTTGGGTGTAATAGCTATACATCCCTGCTTTGGGTAAGTGGAGATATTTAAAAAATACAAAACAATAAGGAATAGATTTGTTTGTTGTGTGGTGGGATCTCTATACTTTATTTTAGAAAAACATTTATATATAATAACATTTATAACACTAACATTTATGAGTAACATTTATTTTTGCATTAAATTTTCAATATAGGTATTATGTTTTAATATATTATTAGAGGTGCCACCTTTCTTTATACTTTTGTGGATTCTGTTTTGTATTCGTTTTCATACTTGTTTTTGGGAGCAGAAAAGTCGTATATAGTGATTTTTATTGTTTAATTAGGTACTGCACATTAAAAATCTAGAAATGTTTTGAATAATAATTTTAAGCAATGTTAACTTTACTTCTCTAGTTTAACGTTTTTTATTTAATAACATGGAAAAGTATATACCTATAATATATACAATGTAATGAGTGTACAGAGGAATTTTCTAGTAGGTAGCTGTGCTGGAGAAAAAAATTGTATAATTTCACTTCAGTTACGCGGCATTATTCGGTTTTATTTTTTACTATTTTTCTCTATTAAGCATCAGTTTTTAAACGTTTCCACATAGGTAACAAAATGATGTGTCAGAATAAGAATTACGAACAAATATGTTACACGAAAGTGATGAAAAAAATACATTAAAATGGGGTATTGTTATAAATATTTGTTCATCAGTAGTTGCAATAAAATAACCATTAATCACCATAAAAATGTAGATTTAGTAGACAATCTGTTAGAGGGAATAAAAATAACAATGATTTTCTTTTTTACAGATCACTCTAGAGCAGAGAGCAAAAAATGAAACAACAAACAGCATGATGAAGTTAACTTGTATCTAACTTGTTTTTTTTTCATAAAATTTATAAATTAATGTAACGTTACCTTTGATATGCAATAAAGTTGTTTTCATCCTTACACATTGTATAATTTATTTAACAACTAGCTGCTCCGCGCGGTTTCACCCCCTTGGCTCCGCTCCTGTTGGTCGTAGCGTGAAGATATATAGCCTATAATAGCCTTCCTCGATAAAAGAGCTATCTAACACCGAAGTCCGAAAGAATTTTTCAAATCGGACCAGTAGTTCCCGAGATTACCGCTTTAAACAAACAAACTCTTCAGCTTTATAATATTAGTATATATGTTACCGGAAATGTATGAAATCAAGGAATTGTATACAATTCCTAGGAAATGTGTACAATTCCGATACCATTTAGGAAATGTATAAAATATTGTTTAAAAAACTATTTAATGCATGCATATCCTAGGAAATTTATAATCTTCCTAGGAATTGTATACAAATCCTATATCGTATTAGGAAATGTGTAAAGTAAATGCTTTCTGTAATAAAACACGTTGTTATTTTTTTTTATTATAGCTCTTATTGATACAATCGGGTAACAGTCATACCGTAAAATTGTAATAATATTATGTTCATATTATTATCTTCGATCGTTCGATCTTCGTCGACGGAGCCCCGCTTCGCGGGGCTCCTATTTCTGTGTAGTTTTTTTTTTAACAAACCTAACCTAACCTAACCTAACGGCTAACCTAACCTAAACCTAACCTAACTTTGAGGGAAATCTCGGCTCGAATATCTCGGCTATTTTTTATTTTAGAG
Source organism: Colias croceus (assembly GCF_905220415.1). NCBI lineage: Eukaryota > Metazoa > Arthropoda > Insecta > Lepidoptera > Pieridae > Colias > Colias croceus. The sequence continues at coordinate 12,675,060 of NC_059537.1, forward strand.
AAAAGTTGTTCCTATAAAACATGCTTATATAAGCGTAATCTTTACGATAAAACAATAATAAATAGGTGTTATAATGACACCAACTCCATCAAAAAAATTTTAAGTCCTGCGCCCCCTTTGCTTTAGTCCAACCCTTGCCTGCGACATATCAATATCTTAAATGTTTTACATTTCCGATAGCTATTTAGGAAATGTATAGATTTCCTAGGAAATGTGTATAAAATAATTTATTTCACACATTTCCGTACGATTTTAGGAATTGTATACAATGACGGATTACATACATTTCCTGTAACATATAGATGATAAAATTTTATTATTTGAATAGAATACCTATTACTTAGGTATGTACGATTGTACGCTTTACTCCATATGAAAATACTAGCTGTGCCCCGCGGTATCACCCACATAGCTCCGCTCCTGTTGGTCTTAAGGTAATGATATGTAGCCTATAACCTTCCTCGATAAATGGGCTATCTAACTGTCTTACTGTCACTACTATTTCAGAAGTAGTAACTAGTAAGTAGTACTGACTAGATGGACAGGTCTTTTGCTACGTCATCCTATTAATAAATGGAGCAAGCAAGTCACCCTCTGGCTACCAAGAGACGGCAAGAGAAGCAGGGGTCGCCAAGTTAGAAGATGGGAAGATGACTTGAAACAGACTGCGGGACCATTTTGGATGAGAGCAGCAAGGGACAGGTTATATTGGAAAGAATTGGAGGAGGCCTATGCCAAAAGGCACACCGAACTTAGGGACCTCTTGTTACCCTATGTTTAGGAATAAAAGGCTATATTATATTATTAGTACTGACTACATGTACCTACCATCACCATAGCACCAAATTCAAATAAATATAGTTGAGCTTATCCTGAACTTTGGTTAAAATCGATCATGATGTATGGCTCCACCAAGTAGGTAAGAATCGGTCAAGTAGTTTCAATACCTCTACAAACAAAACAACAACAACACACAAAAAGTAAAAAAAAATCAAGAAAAAACACACTAAACACCCCTTTTATTAGTTTTATATAATAGTTTTATAAATTTATAAAGAATAGAATCGTTTTTTTTCTATTCTTTATAAATTTGCCTATACCTATTCGCGAAGGAAATAAAATCTGCAGGGTACTTCCCGTGAACTCAGCATCTTGTTTGGTACAAAGTAACGTCTCATAACACAGATAGAGGAATAATTGCGAAAAACATTAATTTTTGTTGCACCATAATATTATAATAAAAAATAGGTTTGTTCTGAACCCTCAGTGCATGAGTCCGACTTGCATTTGGCCAGTCTTTATTTTTTTTTGCAATGAACAGCGCTATCTACAGTGGTGTTTAGTATAATATGACTAAGGTATCATATCAATCTATTTCTGAAGTAGGTATAGAAAAAAAAAACGACGTGTGGCACTCGGGGACTGCCGCGGTAAAGCTATTGCATGCTATGCCTTCAAGCCGCCCGTCGGAGTGGGGAGCGTGAGGTTTTTTCGTTACAGAATTTCTCGATTCGGTCCCCGCGTTCAAGGCCCGCGATAGAAGCTATGCAATAGCTTAAAATGAAAATAAAACAAAATGTATTGACGTCATTTTTATTATTCACATTACAAAGCTATTATTAATTTCATACAAAGGGCGGCAAAGGTTCTTTAGTTTTCTGCTCTAGAGCGATCTGTAAAAAGAAAATCATTATTACTCTTTTTCTCAATATACAGGCGATTATTCCGTAACTATTACAAAAATTACAGATATCAAGAAACATTTTTTGGTATTTCTCGATATATTAAAAAAAAAACTATTGTCATTTTTGAAGTTTTGTACACCCTGTATAGTATGTATATACCAAGAAGCTTATATGTATATCAAGGTATACTTATACTCTACATCTAAGCAGTGAATGACAAAACAATATTCTAAAAAGAAGATAATACAGAAATTAAACAATATATTTTTGAGAATATAATTTTTTCTAGTTCTATGGTAATATTATATGTAAACATGTAAAGCTTGAAGAATAACATAAAGTTACGTACAAATTCAAAATCGGTGTTTCGATTCGAACCAATTGCAATGACGGCAACACCTCTATAAACAAAATAAAGAGATATTAGACACATACATGACCATAATAAAAAAAAAAGACGTGTGGCGGACTCGGGGACTGCCGACTGCCGTGGTAAAGATATTGCATAGCATGCCTTCAAGCCACACCTCCGAGCCCGTCGGAGTGGGGAGCGTGAGGTTTTTCGTTACGGAATTTATCGATTCGGTCCCCGCGCTCAAGGCCCGCGATAGAAGCTATGCAATAGCTTAAAAAAATATTTGAGTGATGTTAGATACATACATAAAAAATATATTCAATTCCACAATGTGGACACACAATTAAAACGAATTATAAGTTAACAGCTCTTACAGAAAACCACAAAATAACAAAGAAAGAATAAAGTTCACATCTTTGAAATAAAGTTCCTTTTTTATATTTTTATGGAAATAAATTAAATGCAAAAATACAAATAAATTTGTAGAAAATTTAAAGTAAAGGTTCCCGTTTTGCGATCAAACATTAAATTTTGAAAGAAGAAAGAAAGAAAGAATGTTTATTTAGCACCACACAATACAATTTTTGTTATCATTTTGAAAAACTTACCCAAAGCAGCGGAATAGACGGTAGCTAACTGGGCGGCAAATACGACCCAAATCACAGAGATCATCAAAGGAAATTGGTCAAACCACATTCTCAATGAACGTTGCATTTTTAACTTATAAATGTGACAAAATCTACACATACGTCTTATATATTGGGAACTTGTTCTTATCATTTTAATTAATAATGTATCTAGTGTTAAATAAATTGAAAGAACAAGGAAATAACAAAGTTCCCAATGTTAAATAGAAAGTAATTAGTTTTTTGTTTCAGATGCTTTTGATCAGTCATTGTACAAAATAAAATGTATCATTTATATTTTATAATGAGTTTTAATTCACGACTATTCATTAGTGACATATCACACTAGCGGATTGCGAGCGGTTTCAAAGCGGAGCGGGTGCGCAACGAATACGTTGCGGGCGCGCAACGAACACGCCGCGGATGCGCAGCGAATTCGTTGCGGACGCGTGGCAGATGCGCAACGTTTACGTCGCGGTCATGTACACTCATTAACAAAATGGAATCCGTGCTAGTTGTTTCTTATAACTTGTTATAGTATAATAATTATGAGATCATTATTTTTTACGAGTTTCATAACATGTTAATGTTTAGGGTATTGTTTTATCTATTAAATCTTGGTCGAAATGCAATCAGATAACTTAATTGCTCATTATGAAAGTTCACTAGCGAAATAAATTTTAAAGCTCCTTAACTTAAACAGGACTATCTTATTATTAGATAAATAGCAGTGAATAGAAAATTTTATCAAGCAACCAGCAACTCACTATCACTTTGCTCATAATTAGGTTCCCAAAATCTCTTTATAAAATACGTTGCTATGGGAGAGATTATACTGGTCAAGTGGTCAGTCGTTACATACTTTTGGAATGTATGTTACATTGTAAAGTCCTAGTAATTCAATTTTATAGCACCTTTTACAACAACTTCAGTTGTTATTACATATTTAGTTAAGTAAGTGCATTTCCACAGTACGGTTAAAAAATGGAGTGCTACAGAAACGATGGAAATATTGAATGGAAGTTAGGCAAGGGCTGGCTTTTGTGCGAGAGTATACAAAATGACGTTGACGCTTCTATTCGCAGCGAAACCGTTGCGCGTCCGCGGCGTGTTCGCTGCGCATCCGCGGCGTGTTCGCTGCGCATCCGCGGCGTGTTCGTTGCGCACCCGCTCCGCTTTGAAACCGCTCGCAATCCGCTAGTGTGATATGGCACTTAGTGTATGGATACCTACATGATAAAACTTAAACGAATTTTAATAAAGTGTAACGGTGCATTTACATCAATCAGTGTTGTTCTGTATTAGAACATTGCATAGAATCTTTTCGAACGCAATAGGAACAACGAAAGAATTGATTGCGGGGGGGGTTAGAATGAGCCATTGTTCGTTTGATGTAAATGCACCGTAAAGGAAATATGAATACTTTTTTGTGTAGTGTCGCTGTTAGGAAGGAAGCTACAGCTACAGCTTGGCTACAGCTTAACCATTGATAGATCACAGATGTCATGACGTAAACAAAAAAGACGTGTGGCACTCGGGGACTGCCTCGGTAAGCCGGTAAAGCTATTGCATAGCATGCCTTCAAGCCACACCTCCGCCCGTCGGAGTGGGGAGCGTGAGGTTTTTTCGTTACGGAATTTCTCGATTCGGTCCCCGCGCTCAAGGCCCGATATAGAAGCTATGCAATAGCTTACAAGTGATAACTGCGTTAAAAACAACCGACTTCAAACTTGCACTTGCAAAATTTACAAATACCTACAGACAAAAATGCTCATAAAATAAAAACTACTGGGCCTATCCGAATAAAATTTTTATGGGACCAATTCGACACCATCCCGCATCGAACAAAAAAAGAATCACGTAAATCGGTTCAGAAACCTCGGAGTAATCGGTGTACATACATAAAAAAAAAAAAATATACCGGCCGAATTGATAACCTCCTCCTTTTTTTTGAAGTCGGTTAAAAATTAGTGAAGTTTGATAACAGATCAACATACACAACCAACATATACCTCCAGAGAGGTTCTAATAAATAAATGTTATTCGACTATGGAGACGAGCATCGAAACTATAATATTTATTAAAAGCTATTTATTGCATAGCATGCCTTCAAGCCACACCTCCGAGCCCGTCGGAGTGGGGAGCGTGAGGTTTTTCGTTACGCAATTTCTGGATTCGGTCCCCGCGCTCAAGGCCCGCGATAGAAGCTATGCAATAGCTTAAAAAAGTGCGGTGCTTTCTATCTGTGCTTTGCAGCTTTGGTATCAAACCACTGCGTGATACGGTGATCATTTTAAAACTAGGGGTAAGTATATACTTACAAGTCATACGTCACATCTCACAATATATATTCAGCAGGTACATATTCTATTTATATAGGTACAACCAAGGGTACAACAATTTACTGCTACGGTAAGTAACACACGTCATGTTTATAACTGCTTTAAAAACAACCGACTTCAAACTAGCACTTGCAACATACAAATACAGACAAAAATGCTCATAAAATAAAAACTACTGGGCCTATCCGAATAAAATTTTTATGGGACCAATTCGACACCATCCCGCATCGAACAAAAAAAGAATCATGTAAATCGGAGTAATCGGTGTACATACATAAAAAAAAACATACCTACCGGCCGAATTGATAACCTCCTCCTTTCTTTGAAGTCGGTTAAAAATACTCGTGGTTAAGATAATTAATGACTATGACTATACCAAAAAAGTTTTCTATCAGTTTTTAAGCAGTTATACCTAGTCCATTAATTAGTAATGGTGAATTTTCTAGATACATTTATGTAACTATTTCAATGGAATTCTTGGTTTCAACTTCCTTTTTTATTATTACTAAAGCCTCAAAGCTTCAAGGGTTCAAGAGTGGTAAGGAACTACAATATGGTCGACTTCACTCTTAACTTCACTACATACTACATAAAACAAAGTCGCTTTCTCTGTCCCTATGTCCCTTTGTATGCTTAAATCTTTAAAACTAACGGATTTTGATGCGGTTTTCTTTATAGATAGAGTGATTCAAGAGGAAGGTTTTAGTATATAATTTACTAGGTTTTAGACAAAGCGGGCGAAGCCGCAGGTGGTAAGCTAGTATAAATTAATTTCTAAAGTTGAACCGTGTAGAGTCAATACTCTAGTCATTAGCTTGGCTGTCAATTTGAAATATTTCTTTGGAATACTGAAGCACTAAATAAAAATAAGATTATATATTATGTATTCACATATGGTGAATACATAATATATAATCTTATTTTAAACAAAGATTTCTTGTAGAATAATAAATAAGTTGAATAATTTTGGTTTTTCTTTTCTTTTTATACGCAAAAATATTATTAAAATTTTAAAGTTTCCCGCGTCAAATATTGTCTGTAATTGTATACTTATTTGTTTGTAAATAAAAAAAATACTTACCAAAGGCAGCGGAGACGCTAGTCATTTGAGCGGAACAAAACACCTAAATCACAAGAATTACTAAATTTATTGAACTAAGTACCTACGTTTTCGGTGAATGTTGAAAAACATTGATTTCTTTGTAATTTTGTCAAGTAAGTGTAAATATATAAAGCTTTATATATTGCGAATTTGTTCTTATCGAGTTAATCAAAAATGTAGTAAGTATTAAATGAATTTAAAAAAAGAAGAAATAAATGATTGTGTAGAACATATAAATTCCTTTTTTTACAAGCGTCAATCATGTAAAAATTCATGAAAATGTATCAGTTTTTAATTAGTTTTTTAACTAGGATATTCGAAGCCATCATCATACATTATCCTTACTTATATTAATACTAGATTTCCGCCCGCGGCTTCGCCCGCGTTTGCAAAGGAAAACCCGCATAGTTCCCGTTCCCGTGGGATTTCCGGGATAAAAACTATCCTATGTGTTAATCCAAGTTACCCTCTATATGTGTGCTAAATTTCATTGTAATCGGTTCAGTAGTTTTTACGTGAAAGAGTAACAAACGTCCATACATCCATACTTACAAACTTTCGCCTGTATAATAGTATTAAGAATTAAGATATATTAAGATCACATATAATGTTATAGACATTTTTGAAAGTCGAAGGAAAGGAACTGTGACATTAATGCTTTCACGCCTTATTTTGATAACATTGGTTGTAGTCAAGAAGCTTATATCTTATACACTGGAGATTTCGGTATGAACATTTGACGTGTAACAAGAAAATTGTTGTGTTTTATCACTTTCACACCTAACTTGGTATTGCCACTGTTAATACGAAGTTTTCCCAAGGCTACTATGTATGCTGTAATATTCTGTGCAAAAGGTTAGTTTTTGTACATGAGTTTGTTGATAAATTGCCAACAACGTCATTCAGAAGCATTGTTGGATGAGACAATTATTATTTATGCTAAATAAAATAAGTATCTGAACAAATTATTAAAAAGCGATACTCCCTGATTATGGGTAGTTACCATAATAAAATTGTAGCAACTCTCACTTTGACAATATGGCATAAGTGTCAAAAAAATTGCGTCGCTTCGAATATTTAAGTTAATATTGTTGCGTATTTAATAAATATTTTCCGAATATAAATAATGTATTGCATTGTGAAAAATTGCAGAAGTTTTTGGACACCAAATTCTGGCATAAAATTTCACAGGCAAGTGTATATTTACGCTATTTACAATATTCCTCAATACTCATGCATTTACCTGTTTAGAATCATTTTCATGGCAAAAATCGTCAATTTTATCATCATTTTAGTAATCAATCATTCTAAATATCTTCTATCTATCTTCTTTTCCTAATAATTTCATCATTTTTCAATAAACCAATTTAACAAGTAAGGTAACCATGATGACGAGTTTTTACGGATAGCGAAGAGAAAATATTGTAATAGTGAACAAAATTATGATGAACATTTAGAACACCATTTCAAAGATTTTTATACTAGTAATGAAACAACGCACGACATCGATATTGCACTCACATGTGGTTTTATGTTTGTTCTTCTTTAACATAGAAATTAATAGTTCTTTTAACTTACCAATTTTTTTTTGTTTTTCTTATTTCAGCTTTCCAAAAATGAAATAAAAAGAAATAAATGGCTGTCCATAGTGCCTATCAAGGGTAAAATTTATCAACGTGCCAGAATATGCAGTTTGCATTTTAAGCCTGAGGATTACGGTCCAGAAAAAAAATACCTTTTGAAAAGTGCTATACCTTTTTGTTTACCACATTCTTACTGCGTCTCAACTGTGGATAAAGTAATTTTAATTATATTATAATTAACCACCATGAAACCATTAGTAACCGTAAGTACAGCTCCTGAAAGACATACGAGTTTCTGAGAACTGTAATATCGTTACCACACATCAACACTAGCGATGCAACTCTCCCTTTGGAATATTGAAAAGTTTTGGACTGAAGCTTGAGTAACCAAAACGATGTTTTAATGTATGTAGCACTCATTTTAATTAAAAAATCGTAGTATGAGATAAAAAGTTATCAAGCGTTATTTAAAACTATCATTCTCTACCAATTAAAATGGTATGTACCTATAAAGATGATAATTATTCATGTAAGTTGACCAGTAATATTATAATATAAATACTGTTAAAAATATATGTCGTTATTATTTATAGACCATGATTTTTAGTTTTTTTTATTTCGAAAAATCCTGAATATACAAACCAGTGTGGTCACCCACAGAAAGAGACAAAAAACAACACTGACGTCATTCAAGGTTATATTTTCTTGTGACAAGTTAATGGTCATAGTGCAATCTCCAGTGTGTTGTAGTCATTCCAAGGAATTTTTGCCATAAACATTTTCTAGCGAACTGCGTTCGCATTTTTCCTATAAGTAAGTAATATAGTTTTAATGTATGTGTCCAAACCCAGCAAGTCCTCAATCCATTTTAGGATATTTCTAAAGATACTCGCAGCGCCATCTAGTCGCAAAATGTAGTATGTACTATACAATTTTTTTATTAGTAAGGTTGTTGTTGGTTCATATAAAAGTACCTATATTTTAAACTAGTGGTCCGCCCCGGCTTCGCCCGTGGTACATATTTCGCAATAAAAGGTAGCCTTTGTCCTTTCTCGGGTATCAAACTATCTCCATACCAAATTTCATGCAAATTGGTTCAGTAGTTTAGGTGTGATTGAGTAACAGACAGACAGACAGAGTTACTTTCGCATTTATAATATTAATATGGAGGAGTCAAACACCGCATATGCATGTGTTATTGTTGTTATATTATATGCATATTATAACTTATAATATAATATTTTATGATTATTTCTATAGAATTAAAAAGAATACACATTGTAATATACAGTAACTTTAATAGATACATAAATTAACGTTGCATGTTGATGTTACCATGACGTGTTGTTTAATTGTCTGCTCTAGTCTAACCTGTAAAAAGAAAAACATTATTACTACAATTTCCTTAGCAGAAGAATCATATGAGAAATAGAGTTTAAAAACTTACGTTTTTCGAATCAGCGGTGACGCACCTATAAACAAATAAAGTTATTACTTAGATCCCGAATCAAGATTTTTTGAAGTGAAAACCACAAAGGTATAAATAATATAAAAAAAAAACCATTTAATTAATTGATTTTTTAATTTATTTCATCATCATCATCATTCAATATCAATAATCTACACTTAAAATCCGTTAAAATGTCTTGGATTTCTAAATGTTCTGTGCAATAAATAAAAAAAAAGTGTAAGTATACATATATGATTTTTTTATATTGTAAACAAAAATTCCTTTTTTTATATAAAGGGTTTTTCTTTTACTATAATTGCAAAAATATGTCTATCTACATACCTATTATTAAAAAGTAAAAGTTATTACATTATTTTTTAAATTAATTATTTAAAAATGTCACTTACTCGTAGGAGCGGAGTTGGCCATTTGGGCGGCAAAAAGCACCCAAACCACAAGAATTACCCAAGGTAATTGTTTAAACCACGTTTTCGATAACTGTTGCATATTGAAATTTTTAATTTTGACAAAATCCACAAGTAACTACGCTTTATATACTTTGAATTGGTTCTTATCATGTTAATTAAAAATGTAGTGTTACGTAAATTGATAGAAAAAGTATGTACCTAAAAGAGTACCTGCCGATTATATGTATAGATTAATTATAGAACATAATTAGTTTTTATAGTTTCAGTTGGAAATTTCCCAGGAAATTAATGTATGTATTTAACCGACTTCAAAAAAAAGGAGGAGGTTATCAATTCGGCCGGTAATTTTTTTTTTATGTATCTACACCGATTACTCCGAGGTTTCTGAACCGATTTTCGTGATTCTTTTTTTGTTTGATGCGGAATGGTGTCGAATTGGTCCCATACAAATTTATTCGGATAAGCCCAGTAGTTTTTATTTTATGAGCATATTTGTCTGATCTCGATGACTTAATTAAAAATCTAGCAATTAACTTTGATTCACTTCTCGGTTACCGATTGAGCTGAAATTTTGTATACATTACATACGTTGTTAATTAGATAGTGATGAAACATTATCATGATATTATTATTTACCTACTACATATTATTTAGATGTGCTATTTATAAAATAGGTTTGAAGTCGGTGCCAAGCACTAAGCACTTAGTATTAAGCCCGTGCACCGACATCAAACCTTTTTAGTAAATAGCACAACTAAATAATATGTACTTAGTAATTAATAATATCAAATCTTTTTTATTTTTTACTTTTGCGTTTTTGAAGTCAGTTGTTTTTAACGTAGTTATTTTTTGTCTAGATATTTCAGTAAGATTTCAGTCTACTATGTTTAGTGTTTACACCAAGGTTTACACACATGAAAACTTTCAAATGTGTTGACACTTGACAGAGTACTTACACCTTTTGTTTTTTTGGCAGTTAATTTTTTGATATTTTGTTTTTTGTTTGAATTGAGATTTGAGAGCCAGTATAAAAAAAATATTGAAAACTAGCTTCCGCCCGCGACTCCGTCCGCGCCGATGTCGGTCTTCGCGTGGATGGTTTATTTCTCCATTTTGAGTAACTCTGACAATGATATCTTATAAATATCTATTGGACCCAAATACGGCTAGGCCTATAATAATACGCAACGTGTGTTCGCGGTTCTACAAAACAACGTCTATGGATAACTGAAAAATTAAGATTATTTTTTTTCTACGTATTTTTCCAGGATAAAAAGTATCCTATTTTACGCCCAGGATAATAAGGTATAATTATACCAAGTTTCATCGAAATCGAACGGGTAGTTTTCACGTGATGTCTTCACATACAGACAGACAGACAGACAGACAGACAGACAGACAAAAATTTTTTTAATCACATATTTGGGTTTGGTATCGATCCAGTAACACCCCCTGCTATTTATTTTTTCAATATTTTCAATGTACAGAATTGACCCTTCTACAGATTTATTATATGTATAGATTAAATTAAGTAATTGCTTGACAAGGATAATATGAGATGAAAGTTCAATTTCAGTTCCATCTGTGTTGCAGAACCGTGTGAAATAAGTAATTTAAATAAATTGGTACCTATTTTTGATACACTTTCTCTGCCCTAACATAATATTCTGTTATAACAAGCTGTGCCCAGCGGTTTTACTCCATTGTTCCATTTCTATTGATTTTAGCATGATAATATATAGCGATATAGCCTTCCTCGATAAATGGACTATCTCTAACTATCTCGAAAAGTGAAATAATTTTCCAAATCAGACCAATGGTTACTGAGATTAGTGCGTCAAAGCCAACAAACAAACTCTTCAGATTTTTAACATAACATGTAACAATACATGTAATCTGTAGTTATTCTTTTTTTAATTATTTGCGAGTATGTACTCGGTACAGTAAAATTTCCTTAAATTTGTTTGTACCCCAATAATATACATTTGATATAGATTAATATAAATGCTGATTTATACAGAAAACGAATAAAAAAAAACTAAACTACATATCTACTTACTAAAATAAGTAGGTATCTAAAAGTATATTACCCCACTTAAAAACAGGTATTTTAGTATAACGTGGTTTGCAAAAATAAAACATTAAAATTTTCGTAAATAATCTATTTTATAAAAAATACAATTTAATGGCGAGATGTTATAACTATATCACATTGTCTGCTTATTGCACTGGGCACTTTGGTTTCACCGCCATGTTCTCGATATGAAGATTAACGTCTGAAAATAATGAAATAAAGTGTTATTTAACTGCTACCATAAACTAAATATTTACTACATGAATCTTTCGGCATGTAGATTTATACATCGTGATTAAACTCAGAGCATATCATGACGTTTAAAATATTTTACAAGAATGTCCCAAAAATTTAGTTCATTACTGTCTTACTACAAAAAACTTTAGACTGGGTTTAACTTTAAGTGCGGGTTCTCTTTACTCTGGTTTTGTCGTATTTCACAAAGACAATTATTAAAGTGACATTTCCCTGGTTTAAAGTTAGACAGTGTTTAAATTGTTTTGTGGTAAGACCATATTAGTCTTTCACTTCTGATACAGATTAGGATTTATTTGTAGATATGCTGGTCATATTGTACCTATCATTTAACTTTCTGATTATTTTACTCATTGTTCTTAAAGATTAGTTTTTTTCCACTCTTCAATCGATGATCAAGCAATGTGGACCACAAAATGGGATATTAGAAATATTTCGATAAAAACCTATTTTTTAACTAAACAGTTTTAAAAAACCTTGACTGTGGATGCCTTGACACATCAAGGCATCCACAGTCGGATAAGTATACGATAGCTACTAATTACTATGTACATGTATTTCAAGACATTGTGGATACAAACTTTATAATTAAACATTATTAAAATTCAAAATAAACTTTAAGAAATTATATTTATATAAAGTATTGCCTAGAACTCACCCGTATTTGCCTCCCGAGCTAGCGTGAGCGCTAGCACTGGAGCTGGCGCTGGAACCGCCATATCCGCCGTGACCGCCATAGCCACCGCTTCCGTGACCGCCGTTACCGCCGCCCAGACCGCCGCCGTTTCCGCCTCCCAGACCGCCGCCGTGACCACCGCCTCCTCCGAGACCGCCGCCGTGTCCACCGCCTAGACCACCTCCGTTTCCACCGCCGAGGCCGCCTCCGTGACCACCGCCGTTTCCACCGCCAAGGCCGCCTCCGTGACCGCCTCCTAATCCACCGCCGTTTCCGCCTCCCAATCCACCGCCGTTTCCACCGCCCAAACCCCCGCCGTGACCGCCGCCGTTTCCTCCCCCGAGACCGCCTCCGTGACCACCGCCTCCTCCGAGGCCACCGCCGTGACCACCTCCGAGGCCACCACCGCCACCACCTGTAACAGTTGTTAGAGGATCAGTACATAAAGAGATTTTGCACTATGCTTTGCGATGTTTCTTGGATACTATAATATTTTTGTATTAATTAGTGATAAATTTTAAATATGTTATTTGCTAAATGTGTCCTTTCAAGTTTTGCTTATGCTTTGCGATGTGATGTGTAATTTAGTTTTTATGTTAGTGATAAAGTTTAAAAATTGTGAGTACCTACCTAATTTGCTAAACGTGTCATTTCAAGGTTTATCTACTTATGAAATTTAAGCAATTTTAATTAAAACCTATAATTAACAGTGCTGTCTAATTTGTAATATTTAAAAAACTTTTTTACTATGTACTTTTTATAGTATTTAATTGATACGATCGTCTAATAGCACAATTTATTGTAATGTATTAGCAAAAGTTCCTTACCTCCTAAACCACCGCCGGCGCCTTTACCGCCGCCGAAACCACCGCCAAAACCGCCACCTCCGCCGCCGCCACCGCCGCCGCCTCCTCCGAAACCGCCACCAAAACCACCGCCCTTACCGCCTCCACCGCCGCCGCCGCCGCCGAAACCACCACCGTTACCACCGTAACCTAGAATTAAAAGAAGAATGATTTGTTATATACATATACATATTTAAAAAAAAATAGGATAAATACTAATACAGAAATATACTTAGGTCCAATATAAGGGCAGGACTTTTCAGGTATTATTTTCTGCGATACCTACAATTATTTTACTACACCAAGCATTTAGTAGTGAACAGGTTTATATAGATTTACTAATAACATTCGTAAATAATATGTAGTACCCATGCTTCATGAAAGACTATAAAAAATAATAAGTTAAATACTATAAAAATCGTCAAGAACCAATTTCTGGCGGAACATCATATAATTTATGTAAAATAGACTATCCTCGGAAAATTTTGCAAAATTAAATACTGCATTAGTTTACACGTTTTTTGTTATTAAATCCTTTTGGCGTGGGTTTTTACTATTAGATACAATTATTATAAAAGGTTTATTGATAGAAATGACTCATGTACCCCAGATAACAGATTAGTTTTTATTTATCTAATATATAAAAATCAATGCCACTTTTCGTTGTAATTCCATAACTCGAGAACGGCTGAACCGATTTCGATAATTCTTTTTTTATTATATTCCTTGAAGTACGAGGATGGTTCTTATGTAGAGAAAACGTTAATATGTACCACGGGCGAAGCCGGGGCGGACCGCTAGTAGGTTATGATTATAATAAGTGTAACTACTTACTTAATTATGAAGTATTAATTATTAAAACTGAAGTTGACATAATAATTATTAATTTAAAAATGAAATGAGTACGTCATTTACATTTTTTGTCTGGTTGTGAAAATTTGATTAGATTCTATTGTTTACATTAATTATAAGAGCTGTTTATAAATTTGGAATTATGAGTGAGAATAAGCATACAAAATATACCTATCTAAAATACATACTATAAATTATAATATTATGTACAAAGTTTCCTTAAATCGACGCTAAGTGTCTATTATGCGCGACCTAAAAGACTAATTCCAGATATTGAGAAGTATGTATTACATCAATTTAAAATTATCCTCCATAAATATTAAAATATAGACAGTTGTAAACAGTAATTAATTATAAATAAAATGGCCTTCGATGCACAAGATGTATTATCAAACATATCCTGTTCGAACAACACACTAAGAAAAACCTTCGCAAGAAAACTGTGGCACAATGGTCATGTATTGTTTAGTTAACTTTGGAGTTTCCATGACTCATTTACATCTTTATGGGATAATATACACAAAAACAAAACTGATAAAAACATCGGTTTTACTGGTTTCGCAGAAATTTTTATTTTGAATATAAAATTTAAAAGAAAACTTTATATAGGCACCAATGAGGAATAGGAGAGAAAAAGAGCACCGCGTTAATATAATTATTAAGGTAGGATTATACATTATGTATGAGCAATAATAGTATGTAGAAAGAAAGTGCCATTTCCATTAAGCTTTTCAACACAAACTACTTAGGCATTATAAGATCATGGTTATTAAAAATCTAACACTAGATTTTTCTTAAATTTCTACCATACATCTTTCTACTTTCGCCACATCCTTTTAATGTAAGGGAAATTAACTTTCAGGACAATAATTAGTCTTCTGGTCCTAGAATGGTCCTATATCTCCTGTATTGGATGAACCGTTGCCACATTACAATTGAACAAACGAACTAAACTAAACTAATTAATCACTGAAATTTTATCCAAAGCTCTATTTAGAAATAAAATGCAATATAATTACCCGGTGCAGCGTACACACAAACAGCGAGCCCTAAGGCCGCACAGGCTACTGCAAGTTTCGCCATTACAATTGAACTACGAAGTCCAACCACATCCCGCCGTTTATATAATCAGATTCTGACCGAGCTTATGTCATGAGCTAGTAAATGTTTACAGTACACACTTCAGTTTTTGTTGTTTGCGAATTTTTTGTGCTAATTTTTAGCGAGAATACTCAGGTCGACTCGAAGTGGGTGACTATTAATGTATTGATTTTCGTGGTTAATAATGTGTGTGACCTTTTTATGATCTTTTTAAAGATCATAAATAATTAATAACTCAGCCCCCGGAATCACAGACACAATAGAAAATCTATTGTGTCGTGGCCCGATGGGGCGCTCGGGGCTCAATGGGTTAAAAGCTAGGATAAATATCGATTGGCATTTTCAATAAATTATTTGATAAAATAGGTAGGTAGATCTATTATTAGTATTTTGCGAAACTAAAGCAATTATTGAACCAGAACTTTTATAAATCAGTAAGTACTTATAATATTATATGTTAAGATTTTTTCGTTAGGTTAGGTTTCTGCCCTATTTACCCATTTTCGTGTTTTCTCTACATAAGAACCTGCCGGGTGTCATACTCTTTTCTCAATTAAAATTCATTTAATTTATGTCACAAATCCTTTTATTCCAGTTTGAAAGTTAAGATGACTCTTAATGACGGCGAATCCAACAACAACTTTCAAATTAAAATTATTTTCATACACACTCTAGATCTACATAGGTATTATTCAAATTAGGGACAACGTTGCATCTGCGGCGTAGCTTCACGACATAGTATAAAACGAAGTCGCTTTCTCTGTCCCTATGTCCCTATGTATAAACTACACAACGGATTTTGATGCAGTTTTTAATAGATAGAGTGATTCAAGAGGAAGGTTTAAGTATATAATTTAATTGGTTTTAGACAAAGCGGGCGAAGCCGCGGGCGGAAAGCTAGTCAACAATAAAGTAAAAGAAAAATATGGAAATATCCTTCAATTATGCCAGTGAAGCTTCGTGCAGAAAGCATAATAACTGTATCAATAAATAATTATTATAAGTAAACCTTTTTGATATTTATTTTCTTTGAATAAATGATACCTATTTTAATATTATATTTTCGTTTTATTTATCTCCTATCGGCTATCTATGAAGGTAAGTCAAGATTTATTTATATATTAATTCACAATGGGAAAATCTGTTACACCTAGATATACAAAAAGACCAAAAAGACCTTTATACAGACATTCACATACAAATACCCATTTTAAATATTCTGAAATTTTCCTACAAATTTTGTATTTAAAAGTTACGTTTATTTTTATACTTTTTTACGGCCATTCAACCCGAATTGAACAAAGCACTTCAAAGGAGGTAAAAAATTATGATTTATTTTGATTACAAATTCATGCAATTTGCTTTACCATGTCTGATATAGGATAAATCTATTAAAGACTTGCGGTATTGTGGTTAGAAACTATAGGTACCTAAATCATGCGTGAATGAATATCATAATATGCTTGGTTATATGCAAATCAGTAATGCAAATCAGTATGCATAAAATAATTATTCTAGTTACTCTGCACATTCAAAAGTATTTGATACAGTTGACAAGGTTAAGTTATGTGGTGGTTAAGTATAGTTTGTTCTGTGTCTGAGTGTTAATTATCTAAATAAGTATTTATTTAAAATTATGTATGTATGTTCATCACCCATTTGGTTTCCATAATCACAAGCGAAAGGTTAGTATGGGATCAGATCGTGCCGTGTGTGAAAAATGTCCTGAAATATTTATTTATCTTCGTACTGCTTTAATTCATTTATATAAGAAAAAATATTAGGTTTTTATGTCGGTGTGTCTGTATGGACCAAATATGAAATTGTTTGCAATGTGATTAATGCCAAACAATAGTAACAATAAAATCACAAGATTTTTTATTTAAAACTAATATTTAATTATATTCGTCTTTGCTAGATATTAATAACAAGATGTAAGTCCAAGACGTGTTCAGATTGCAATCTGATAAAATGCATACTATCAACTATGATTATTTAATTTAAAATAACAAATTATTACTCGGTCTATAAGACAAAAGAAAATTTATAGTGTAGTTATTTTTCTTCAACAAATCCGACTCATCAAGATGTTTTCATTTACTTATAGAGCAGTGGCAATAATCTATACTCTAATCTACGAGTGGAGCTACGAGGGTGAAACCGCGCGGAGCAGCTAGTATTTATTATATGTGGCACTTCCTGAGCGCTAATATCCTATTTACACCTTTTTACTTATAATATCAACTCAAAAGCTTAACATTATGATAAAAGTTTAAAAAAACATTTCCTTGGATTAAAAAAAAAATATTTTTCAATCACTTGAGACGTACTTGAGATGTTGAATTAAAAGAAAAAAAGGCATTGCCTTTGTCTAACCTTTGTCGAACTTATTGACGTGACAACGTCTTATAATTCGATAGAGCCGGCTGCACGACCGAAAAAACATGACTCATGCGGCGTTACCTCGCTCTGAGGCGTTCCAGCGTAAGCGAGACCGCGGAACGAGCGACAAAAAAAGCACAATCGTTGTCACGTTCAACTATCGTCAGTAAACCGACTTTACAGACAACCATTTTTTTTCCTCTGTATCTATCCAGTACTTTTGTTGTTGTTATGTAGTTTTTATTTAAATACTTTAACCTATTAAAGCAACAGAGTATGTACTATGTATTTGATTATATAATATTATCAGAATTGAAATATAATTATATCGAGATTGAAATACAATTTGCAATGCATGAGTATAAACCCATTTAAGAATACATTACCCAAGAATAGGTGGATTAAAATTTAAATAATAAGAATAAAAAAATACGTCTTCTAATGTTTATAGCACTAATTATTTCATTATTTTCATAGAGGAAATCACGAATGCGCTCTCGGGGAATCCTCAATACCCAAATTATTTTATACATATTTAATGAGCCTTATTCGAGATAATATTTTTAAAAATATGTATGGAAACCTTATTTTGCTAGTAATTTTATGATATCATATAACAGATTGAAAAAGAAAACATTATAATATATTTTATTGTCTGTCCCTTATTTTTTTTTAATTGTCGATAGGGAAGAGCTTGACCACAAGCACTATCTCGCCTGATGTTAAGCTGAGATGTGGTCTAAGATAATTATCATTATTATAATGTAGTAAGCAACTACTATGTAAGGAGGCTGCACATCTAAGGTTGTGACGTATTAGGCCGAAAACGGGCCATTAGCGGAAATAATTCGTGTAGTTTTGAAAATCGCTACAGTTATTCTAGAGAAAAAAAATCTTTAAAATGGTCCTTTGAACACCCCCTACACCCTTAGCTCACCCTCCACTCTTGAGAACTTTTGATATGATCATCTGGACATGTCAAGGACGAGACAAAGATACGACAAGGTAACTGTAGCGATTTTCAAAACTACACGATTTATTTGGGCTTCACGATAAATTTTACTAATTTTCTAGACTATTTATCCTTTCTTTTAAATAAAACAGCAATGATTGTTAAAATAATTTATTTATTTCTATGTATTTATTACAATTATACACTATGATGAATTTATTTTAAACGTAATGGTCGTAAGTTGGTATCAGCGTGATCTCGTCTGCTATCTGATTTCTGAAATTATAAGAATCGATGTTAATTGTTATATTGGTTATTAACCAACTTGATCATAATTAAAAAACTAAAAACCTTCGATATCTAATTAGGAAAAAAATGTAGATAGGTTTCTTTTTCAAAACTTTTAGGCTATAGGGTAAAACCGGGATAGATAGACCCCCCACTTTTTGAAATAGCCTTATTATTTAAAAAATATTAATATGAATAAAATATTCCTGATCTTGGTAATTTTGTCAGCTGTTTGATTTTCAATGTGCCAAATAAAAATTTTTTCGGGGTAATTCCAATAATTTTACATGTGACGCAATTGATACTTATAATCAATACTCTGAAGAGGTTTTTAAGAAATTACCATTGTTCACAGTAAATATTTCGTGCAGCTTTTTTGTTAAGCAGATTCGACTTTATTTACTTTCTACTATTAGCATGCTCAATTACAAATTTTATTCAGTCACCATAATGTGTATATTATGTACAATATATAATATTTCTCATACCGCAATTTCGGCATTATTTCCCGTAGCCGTAACCGCCGCCGCCGCCACCGCCGCCGCCACCACCGCCTCCGCCGCCTCCGCCGAAACCGTAACCGTAACCGCCTCCTCCACCGCCGCCGCCGCCTCCGAAACCGCCGCCGTGACCACCGCCGTGGCTTATCCCATGGCTGAAGCCTCGACCTCCCCCATAACCACCGCCGTGACCACCGCCGTAACCACCGCCGTGGCCGCCGTAACCGCCGTGACCGCGGTTGTAACCGTGACCTTTGCTTTTAAAGTGAGCTGAAACATATTGCATATAAAACATATTTAAAAATTGTTATTATGAACTGCAATTAATGTTGAAAGAATGACAAAATATAGTCGTCTGGATATTGTTTTACGGGCGGCTTGTTTCCTGCCTTGCTCTTTGTCATAACGAAGAATACACAACATGAATAAGATGTAGTCATTACACAGGTATTTTTTTTCTAAACAAATAATTCATTAATGTTTTTGCTTTCATCAGAGAACTACTTCGTGCATTTTAAGATCTTAACTCCAACATAATTCCAAACACTAACGATAACAATACACTTTTAACTTTTTAAAACTAGTGACAAAAGTTTAAATATTTACTTGGTGCGGCTTGAACGTAAACTAATATCCCAACCAGCAAGCAGACTGTTAATATTTTCGCCATCTCGACAAAACTACATGAATCTTTTACGTTTTTGCCTTATATAGCAAAGATGTACCAGAAACCGGCAAACTGAGCGGTTTTGTGAAGCGAATTATGAGCGTGTCTAATTGCTTTATGCTAATGGTCTTTAATACTACCTGTAACCTCTACTTATACAACGGGTATACCTGTATACCCGACGAGATGGGACTTTTATAGACCCCTAATATGACATAATCGATGTAGATAAAAAACTCCAATCAACGATAATAAGCATCGACATATTGAACTTCATTCGAGTGTGTTATTAAATATATTAAAAAAGCTAAGTATTGACGTTGGAAAAAAAAGTTTTGCGGTTTATGTATGGTTTTTTGAGTTTGAATTTAGTTGCGTTATTTGTAAAACGTTTGGTACGAATACTTCAATCTATGTGCCAGTCCCACAAACTCTCCGTAATAAGTATATAGTCTATGCTCTTAACTAAGGTATACAAAAACATCTCGCTTTAACATATATGTTTTTTATATAAAAAATAAACAAACCGTAATATAAGAACAACGCTGAATGTATTTCCGGGTTATAATATTATTGTGGATCGAGCTTCTCAAACCACAAAACAGAGCAAGTTTTTTTGTTTATGCTCAAACGCTGCGTCAATCATACCATATTTTAATCATATAATTTTCGATATTTGAATCAATTTTTTGAAATAAATCATAACTAATATCAGACATGCGAAAGAAACTCTTCTTCAGGCGCCTCAACCACTGAACTGATTTGGATGTTCCCGAATAATTTATTTATTTTAAACAATTAGATGACAGGGATCCATCATCCATTAATGTTAGTTCGTAACTTATAATCTAATGTTAGTAAATATTAAAAATACTAATCACAATACTAATTATAAGTTGACGGGGAACCTTATGCGTAAACCTGTCGCTTTGAATGAACAATGGAAATCCCATGGGAACGGAAAACATGCGTGTTTTCCTGTAGGTACTAGGTAACTTGACGAATACTCGGTTGCGGGCGAAAAGCTAAATCTAATCAATTTAAATTCACATGTATGTCAGTTCATTTCTTAGTATCAAATGTAAATAAAACCTCGATTGCATAATACTGTTTACATTTATTCGCTTTACATTCACAGAAATACATTCAATGTGAACATTTAATTAGTACTTCAGTGAGAAGTCTATACCCTTTATATAAAATGTATGTAAACAGTTCCATAGATGTATTATAACTAGCTTTCCACCCGCAGCTTCGCCTGCGCAATCAAAGAAAAACCCGCATAGTCCCCGTTCCCGTGGGATTTCCGGTATAAAACCTTTCCTATTTCCTAGGGTAAAAAGTAGCTTATGTCCTTTCTCGGGTATCAAAATATCTCCATACCAAATTTGATGAAAATTAGTTCAGTAGTTTAGGCGTGATTGAGTAACAGACAGACATACAGAGTTAGTTTCGCATTTATAATATTAGTAGGTAAGTATGGATTTATAATACTCATAATATGATGTGTTTCAAATGAAAATGCATGGAATTGCGCCTTGCGTTGACGTCGCGTCGCTGGGAAATCGGAAAATCGGTTAGCTAGATTCATTAAAACAAGAAATATTAATACGCAAATAATTCACGAAAAACAAGAAAACACGTGGAAAAACTATGTAAATATTTTTGTTGATTTCCGCACTTTTTATCGAGCTTTGACATATTATGAAGGTCGTTGACGCAGTTCTTCTTCTGTGTATATTATGAACTATTTCCTTCATTTCCTTACTTTTGATATAAAATATAGGAATAGGTAGTAGGTACACAGTCAATTTTGTATTTATAATGATTGTATTTCAGTAAAGATCTAGACTCTAGACTCTAGAGGCTGTATTTGGTCAACCTTTTCTCACCTATTATTTATTCGAAAAATGAGGCCTTAAACCTGAAGAAATATATATTTTTTTAATTTATAAAAGTACTGATTTTTGCACGCCTCATAAGCGAAGCGTTGAGGTGGGTACTACTGTCACTTCGCGCAAAACATCTGATTTTTCAAACTTAAAATGTCTTTATGTATCATACATTGCACTTGTAAGATAATACATACACACACATATTAAGAAAAAACACTATTTTTAATATTCATGATATTTTTGATGTCAGTTTTGTTATTTAAACTAGTTAAAAAACAGTTTAAAAAAGTTCTGTCTTGCACGTCCGTGTGTCTGTATGTGCGGAGGATTTTCTTGTTAACACGATAGCGACCGAAATACTTTACTAATCGAGTCTTTTTTTTTCTCTTACGCTTGAGTATGCTCAGGAATAGAACCCTTTCATTTTTCAGGGTCTGATTCGATGTGGTTTAATTGTTATTAAATAAACAAAAAAAAATATCGACTGTTCTCCATAATTTTAGTATATCTATATATATTCTTTATTTTTTATTTTTTTTTATATTTATAGTGTACTCAAAATTCACCATTATAAACTCGATTCTTTATACTATAAGCCAAGGTTTAAAAAAATAAGTTGGTAGTCAGTCCCTTAAACCTGCGCAGTTTCACATCTAGGTGGGGCCACAAGAAAAATAGCTCAATTATTACGGTACCGCTTTTTTTACTTTTCCAACTGTTTTATTTTTTTTTTTTTATATTTATAGTGTACTCTTTATAAATAATCAATTTTATTGTAAAGGATGAGATTATGAGGCGTGCACTTTTGGATTTTCCAAACTATTTTATATTTTCGGATAACTCCCACTTTTTGCATCAAATACGTTTTAGTTACAATAAAGGCAAGCAAGTGTTATTGACCTGAGACCTTGATAAAATCCAATTGTAGTGTTGTATTTTTCTTATTGTTTTTTTTAAGAGTTACCTACATGACTAATTGAGTATTAACGAAATATCATAAATAGGTACGTTGTTAATTTAATCCGGTAGTTATGCAAATATATCATCTGGTTTCATAGTTTTATCTTTAACTAGCTGTACCCCGCGGTGTCACCCGCATTGCTCCGCTCCTGTTGGTCTTAGCATGATGATATATTATAGCCTATAGGCGTCCTCGATAAATGGACTAACGAAAGAATTTTCAAATCGGACCAGTAGTTCCCGTGATTAGCGCGTTCAAACAAACCAACTCTTCAGTTTTATTATATTAGTATAGATATAGATTACTTATTTTATTCGTTTATGTAACCATCCTCGTTCTTGTTTGTAATTGCAAACAATTATTATTTTTGTGTTAAAATTCGAATACACACAAAAAAGCAGTAGTTACGTTATCAAAATGAAATAAATGAAAACGAATAATACTTATCAGCAAATATATAACTAATCAGCCTTTAATTAAAAGCTAGACTTAAATAAACTGAAAGTATATTTTACATTACCTAACAATCGATGTTATCTCGATCGTAAATAATAAATAACAATAAGCAAGGATACTGAAACTGCAATCGAATGTAGCCTTTTATTATTATAAATATTTTCAGTTTGATATTATTAGATAAATCATTGCAATTGTTCAGACTTCCTCATATTGACAAGTTGGTAAATCAGTCTCCTTGATCTAGCTTCTAATAAATAGTTCCTAGAACTAATACTAAATTGCAACGAAACTTGCGCTATATTTAAATAGATACACTTATTTTTTTACACTTTACACTTTGATGTATTGTAGTTTACTTATAAGTACTACTTGTAAGTTACTTATAAGTAAACTACAATACACTTAAAAAAATAAACATTAAACTCATGAAATTATTAATTAATACAACGACGTCAAATTAATACTTAAAAATCAAAATCTAAACTAGAAGGACCCGTGACATAAAATATACAAGCCTACAAAAATACAGATGAAGCTAATCTTCTTTTTTGTTTATGGCCTTCCCGATCCCAGTAGAGATGGATTGATGATGAAGCTAATAAAAGCAAATTAAAATCAGTATGACGTTATTTAATATATTTCATTTCGAACAGTATAATAATGAAATAATCAATTTAAATACAAAAAAATTCAAAGCAGGCGTAGTAAATACATTATATTCTTAGAATTATCGTATACGAATTGCGTGCTTAATTTATAAGGAAAACATAATCGTGATTAAAATCATTTAAGATGAAGACAACTATAATAATACATGGGCATTATTTAAATAAATGTAACAACTTCGTGACCTGTATAATGACCATGTCTTACTGGGTTTCCTGGGTTTACTTTAAAATAATTTTCCCTAGGATAGCTAAATTATAATTGTACTAAAAACTTAATACGGACTAATTGTCGCTTCGAATGATCCTTCCAGGAATATAATGCTCTCCCTATATAGGTTACTACATTACCTATTGTAACTTTACTCTTGACTATTAATAATCATAATAGAGTTTTACCATAAAGTGCCTCAAAAGTGCAAAAAGTCAACATCACGCGGTGTTCCCAGGCGGTCACCCATCCAAGTACTGACCGCGCCCGACGTTGCTTAACTTCGGTGATCGGACGAGAACCGGTGTATTCAACGTGGTATGGACGTTGGCGATTGCCATTGTATATTTTTTAAATACACATTACCACAGATAATAATATAATACTATATTGCCAATGCAAGACATGTATGTAGGTATTTCTTATAATATACAAAATAGTTGGTACTTCTGTGGATAAATTAAAAACTATATAGGTACCTACTTAGTATACCTATACTAAGTATAATTACCTAATTTCAATTTTTAAATTTTACCTTTTAATTCCCAATTTGAATGTTAATAATAATAAAACTCTATTCAAAAGAGCGTAATGTACAAATGTATTAACAATTGCCTATAATTACAAACTTATCGGATCCTCTTTACGATCAAGTTTTTTGTGCGTCTTTTTGTCGGTTTGTATTGCTATAGTGCGTTGATCGACTGAGTTTTTTGTATTCTACGAATTGATAAGTATCTTGTTTCTACGTAGACTTCGTGATCTGTTTTCAGGGTTACCAATTTATATTTATTTAGGTTTATTTATAAAGTCAATGTAGTTATTTTAAATTATTTAGTTGCAGTTCTAGGTTAATACTAAGTACACAAATTATAGAATTCATAACAACCATCAAATTTTTACTAGCATTCTAATTAATATAATATACTCACGAGTCACAATATTAATTACAACATTTGATCAGCTAAAAGTATTTTTAAGCTATTACATAGCTTCTATCGCGGGCCTTGAGCGCGGGGACCGAATCCAGAAATTCCGTAACGAAAAAACCTCACGCTCCTCACTCCGACGGGCACGGGAGTGTGGCTTGAAGGCATGCTATGCAATAGTTTTACCGCGGCAGTCCCCGAGTGCCACACGTCTTTTTTTTTAATTTGAACGATTTTAATTTTTATGGTAAAAACAACATCTAAATTAATTACAATGCAATGTTATGAAGTAATTATTAATATGTTCACAAGATTGACTCGTCAACATGTATTTTAAAGATTTTACCTTGAGTCTAATTGTTTGAACGAAGCTTATAATGGTGCATCTACACCCGCGCATAGCGAAGCGAATAACGAACATGCATGTGTAAACTATGCAGTCGCTGTTCGCCTTCACATTCGCGTAGCGGTGTAGGACGTTGTCAAATTCCATGATGATTGATTCGCATGTCAAGATGACATCTACATCGTTAAGATGTAGTAGCCCTTTTGGCTATAACATCGAGACACACTACAAAAAAAATGTGTGTGTGTAACTACTAGTGTACACACGTAAGAAGTGAAACTTCTTTATGACCTTATTTAAAAAAAAATAATTTTCTATATGCAACTTGACAGAAATACGTCGAATCACGCGTGGTAGGGATAAGAAAAAGATGGCGCGTAACGGAAAAATGTCACGCGTAACGAAAAAATGTTACACTAATTTTTTTTCCAACCCCGATAAAGAAGTTTTACTTCAAAAACGAATGATTGTAGAGTCACGAGGCGAATAGCGAACAAGAAAGTGTAAATGCAGCTTAAGATGTTGCTATTGAAAAATAATTATTATTATGGTAGCTAGGACATGTTTTTCCCTCATAACATTTCGTTCAGTATTGTAAAATTAAATTTAAAAGTGAGATTTTTGTGTTATCATGATTTATAACATTAATTTTACTAAAAATATAATTTAAATTTTCTACACTAACAAGTTTAATAATATTTATAGACATTGCTCTACCCTTGACGATTCAGAAGCACTTCTAAAGAAAGTCTATTTGAATGAGTAGTTGAGTTTTATAAAAAATAACGACGTGTGTCACTCGGGGACTGCCGCGGTAAAGCTATTGCATGCTATGCCTTCAAGCCATTCCGCCCGTCGGAGTGGGGAGCGTGAGGTTTTTTCGTTACGAAATTTCTCGATTCGGTCCCCGCGCTCAAGGCCCGCGATAGAAGCTATGCAATAGCTTAAAAAACAATGACAACTGTGACTACCTAAATTAAAATAAAATATTTTGTACATTTACACTTTTTAAATAGTTACAATTATTTCGTAACATTTATGGATATTTTACCGGTTTGGCTGTTTATAAATACATAAAAAAATATTACTAACGTGTGTTTAAATTTTATGTTAAAATTCTGCTAAGATTTTTTATAGCTTCAATTATACATGCCTTTTTTGTTGACACGAATGCTTTTTTTGGGTTTGATGTTAAGAACTATTTGGAATGCGTTTAAGTTTATCGAACTTATTGCCTGTTAAAAGGTGGCTCAACACAACATAGCTTCATCATCATCACTACATAGGTAGTATAAAACAAAGTTGCATTCTCTGTCCCTATATCTCTATTTATGCTTAAATCTTTAAAACTACGCAACGGATTTTGATGCGGTTTTTTAATAGATAGAGTGATTCAAGAGGAAGGTTTTAATATTATTAAACTTAAATTATTATTAATTATTAAAACCTAATAATTTATTAGGTTTTAGACAAAGCGGGAGAAGCCGCGGGCGGAAAGCTAGTTTTATAATTTATACACTACCTACCTACGTTCGTCAATCAAATATAAACTCGAAATACTTTGATTAATAAAATACATTATAACGGGTTGCTTGGAAGAAATTGCTTGAAGCAAGGCTGTAGCCGCCCTTTGATTTCTATTTATGTTTTGTATGCAATAAAGCACATAAATAAATAAATAAATTAATTATACAAAAAAAAATTATCGACTTTATAATATTCCTCCCATACAAAACGCCAATTTCATATGTAAGGATCTAATTATAACTCTCTAGCTGTTCATTAAAACAATGCTATAAAATCGCTCAATTGCGACGCGGACTTGAAGAAAAACAAACAAACAAACATAATCGTATTAAAGCAAATTATGATAACATTATTATTAAAATTGAACATAATAATCAACCGGTTAACTCACAAATAAATTAAATTCGACGGAAATTACCATTTTTTATTTCCATGAATCAAGCGTATTACTCATTTGACTTTTCCTTAAGTTGTAACATTTTTAATTCTCAAACAACGCTGAAGGTTTTTATTGTTCAAAATTGATATGAATTATTTTTTACGCTGCAACGTTACAAGATCCTTTCACACGAATAAAAACAAGACTGAAACAAAGTATTATTTTATCTGTGCAAACTATAAATTAATATCTAATTTTCGAATACAATTTACTTATATTATTTCCTTAGTCTTATGCTTTCGATTTAAATTAAAAAGTCAGAGGTTTTTGGTTGGACGAGCGGAGTATTGAAACTATTTTGCAACTATACATATAAATCATCATCATCAGCCCGCCAAATTTTATTTCAGCAGTGGAAGCTTATGTACTTCGCGTCCTAAACATGACCAGTTATATATATATGTATATTATATAGATAGATAATAATTCATGTAGTTAAAAAAAACCTTAAAACACGCTTGAACTCATGAAATGATTGCACATATGAATGGTTACATACAAACATATCTAATACTAATATAATTAGAAAGATAGATATAGCAATTTAAAAGGGTAAGTTGTCATTTTTCGATTGATTGCAACTTGTTAATTATGATATTATGATATGAATATTTGTAAGCTTACATTAGGAAAAGTTTTCCATCTTTACTTCACTCTTGGATGAAAAGGATAATGAATTAAAAGAAATTATCGAGCAATATTTCTGTTCTGTCTTTTAGCTATATTTTTGAGAAGGCGTTATTTTTATTTATGGATTATTTATCGATAGGTATAAGAAACCTCAATAAAAAATCAATTGATCTACTTATTAATTATTAAGTCCTTTAATAAAAGTATATTTTAGGTACTTATAAATTTTATAATACCCATTGAAGTGCAACCACGTATATGAAACATTGAAACCAATCATTCGTTTTTATTCACCGCTCGAAAAAAAATTATGGAACTTTCCACACGTTTTGAACCCTTAGGTATTTTATATACTTCCTAACACATTTAAACTCTAAATGAAATGGAATCATAGAGTTATATGTGTAAAGAGATAGAGATAGAGAAGCAGAAGGCATTCTTTTCTGTATTTTCATTAGTTTGGCATACCTAATAAATGTATTTTATTCTTATTCTTTTTCTTAAGTATTGTATAAAACTGAACAGGGCATATGTCTTTATGAACCATATATAAACATTATACATATTAGAAACTAAATATTTAGCAATATTTCTCTCGCACAATTACCTATGCTTATTCATCAAGGCGCTATTTTTTCTATATGCATTCCTTATTTATCAATTTCTATTTCAAACTAGCTTTCCAGGCAGACATTGTTCTGCCATATTGTCCCTTTTTCGTGTTTTCTCCCCATAAGAACGTTTCTTTCTTTTTTTTTCTTTATTTAAGGAGCTTAGTCGGAAGTCGATTATGTCGCTCCGTATGTCCTCAAAAACATTAAATTAACTCTGATTTAAATACACATTACCTAACTTTTATTAATTTATATTAGTCTGGCATTGTCCGACATCGGAAATGCTAGACAGCTATTACAAAATCCAACCTTAGATAAATAGTCATCTGGTAGGCCTCTTTTTCGTTGAGTTTGGTTCCGGACACACTCCATCAAGACATGGTAAACATCCTCAACCACTCCACACTGCAGCCTCTTCAAAAACGTTAAAAAAAAGACTAATTCAAAAAGACGACAAGACTCATGCTTAGAACATGAGTTTATAAGAATAAAATAGACACCTTTTCCTTTGCACCGTTTATTGAAACATATTATGGATCTTTAACAATGGCAAACATTTTTCAAGCTATGTATTTTTTATAAAACCTAACAAGCTATAAGGTTATCAATCAACATCAACTTTGCAGAAGCATGTGATTGCCGGGCAGCCCGGCGCCACTGGTTCATTCCCGGCGCCACTGGTTCATTCATGGTATAACCACCTGTCTTCATCTCCCTGAGCATTTTAACTACCTACGTTGACCCCTTCGTACGGCTTTCGTTCTTCACTGGTAAAATGTCTCTTGCTTCCAGGCGGTTCGTATTTTTTAATTCTCACATCATCTGTTGAAGAGGTTATTTCGAATGGATAGTGACTTTGGTAGATCAATATTCTGTGCCTTGGTATTTATGGTCACTGTTATATTTAGGGTCAGGCGTGAGGAGAATAAAAAGTGGTGATCATCAAATCATCAATATTATATTTTAGCAACATCTCAATGTAGAATCTACAAAGGGTAGATTCTACATTGAGATGGTAGGTATTAAAAATTTCTTCCACATTTTATAGATGAAAAAATTGCGCAGTATTTTGAGTATTTTGATTTTGAGTTTTGTCTGTATATTTATATATGATGTTTGTTACTTGCTGGTGCTTAAAATCCTAAAAGAATATCTACTGTATCAATATTAGAATTCTTGCTTTCAAACAAAACTTTCCAAAAACCACCTTCCACTTGAATCGCTCTATCTTTTAAAAAATCGCATCAAAATCAGCTGCCTAGTTTTAAAAATTTAAACATGCTTAGGTCATAGGGACAGAGTTTTACACTATGTAGTGATTATAATAAAATGTTTGAAACATCGACGGCACAATCATTTTTCATGTAGATATGTACGTCTATTCTAATTTCACTATTATGTATGTGAAGCCGTGGTGGAAAGCTTAGTAAGTATATAAGTGCGATCATCATCATCATCATCATCATCATCAGCCCATATACGTTCCCACTGCTGGGACACGGGCCTCCTATGAGGGTACAGGCCATAATCCACCGCGCTGGCCAAGTGCGTGTTGGCGGATGACACATGTCGTCGAACTTTTTAATTCTTCGACATGTCGGTTTCCTCACGATGTTTTCCTTCACCGTTCGAGCAGTGGTGATGTTACAACATGCGCAGATAAATTGAAAAAATCAATTTATTTCCTGTGCGCTCGCCTGGTCTCGAACCCCGGACTTATCGATTCAAAGTCCGAGGTCTCACCACTGAGCCACCACTGCTCTTAATAAGTGCGATACGCATAGATCATTCACTGAGATTGTGTTATTTAGTTTGGACATACACTAGTCAACTAGTGTTCAAAATTGATTTATTTTGTTCCATATTATTTTAATTTAGTTACGCTTATCTTTACGGTGTTAAAATTGATTTAAGCTTTGCCATAGTCCGTTATTTATATAGTTTATATTATAGAGTCTTATAGTGAGGTTTCAACTTTCAATAAGCTTTTGCTCTACGAAAGTGACAAACTTTTCTTCGACAGAAGACAGTATTTCTTTTTTCTAGATTATGTATAGATTAAAATTATTATATAGTTAGGTATTCATGTTTGCGATTTGTGTCTACAAAAGTGTAATCCTTCTATAGGCGAAAGAGGAGGAATAATAGTATTTAGCAATCCCGTAATTTGGTAGTTATTTGGTACGAAGCAACGTCTAATAGTACAAGCACAGATAATATAATACAAGTATTAGTACAAGTAAAGAAGAAAATAGTGAATAGTAAAAATAAAGTTTAAAACGGGCTTGTTCTGGACGCTCGGTGTGTGGGTCCGACCCGCACTTGACGGATTAATATTATAATCACAAATAGTGGATTTATAATTTTGAATTACTTAATAATAATTTACGATTTTAAACATTTTAAATGAAGACTCACGACTTGCATTGATAACAATCTCATACCTTATACTACCTACCTACCTACGCAGAAACTTATAGAATCTCAATTGTTTACAATAACAAGATTAAACGTCTAATCATATTTTAATTTTTGTTATTGTAGATTGAAGATTGCAAACGTTTAAAATATAATGGAATTTATTATCAGGTTCATCATCTTGTATAATTGTTGTTTATATCAGCCTATCTTCAGCTATTCATTTTAAATATCTTAACAAAATACTGTATCATGTTTTTCTGATTATTCTAAGACAGTAACTACGTGGTAACTACCTTCATATAATTAACTAGCTCACCGCCCGCGGCTTCGCCCGCTTTCTCTAAAACGCTTTGAGATTTAAACTATCCTATCTCTCAAGTTGGATCGAACTGCACATGGTGTGCGAATTTTATTATAATCGGTTAAGATGTTTAGGAGTCTATTGAGGACAAACATTGTGACACGAGATTTATATATATTAAGAAGACTAGCTTCCCCCCACGACTTTGTACGTGCATCCCCGTTTTTCCCTGTTCCCGCAAGAATTTCGGGAAATCCTTTCTTAGGGGACGCCTACGTTATGACATCTACCTGCATGCCAAATTTCAGCCCGATACGTCCAGTGGTTTGTGTGTTAATTTATGATAATTTAATTAACTTTTCTACACTAATATTATAAAGAGAAAACTTTGTTTGTTTGATTGATTGTAATGAATAGGCTCATAAACTACTGGACTGATTTTGATGAATTTTGCCACAGACAGTCTTTAGACCCTGAGAAAGAACATAGGCTAGGTACCTTTTATTGCGAAATATGTTCCACGGGCGAAGCCGGGGCGGACCGCTAGTTTGTAATATAATATCAACTAATGTCATTATTAATATAAAATGCATGCTAGTTCACACGAAACACAAACTTTGTTTTGTAATATTTATAAGATCTAATATACCTACGTGTTCAAGCAGTAAATAAATGAAATTGAACTTTGTATTTAAATTAGATCCTTCATGAAAGTATCCATGATAAAATTATCATTAGCATCAAGGAAATATTTAAGTTATAGGTAGTATTTTACATAATATGAATCTTGATAAAGTTGCAAGCTAATTTGAAGAGTTGATTATGTAACTATCGTTTCAGGCCAGGTTTAAAAAAAAACAACATAATAAAAAATCTGAAATAATATATTAACTAATTCTTAACTAAAAGTAGTACAATAATAATCACAGTTTTTAAGTTCCTTAACAATTAAAACGCTTCGTTACATTGTTAAATGTTTCTCAAAACAATAATGAGTTTTATTTGCCGTAACTGCCCGCATGGGCGCTGGCTGATGCTGATGCACTCGCATATGCAGTGCTGTGGGCACCTCCTGAACCGCATGAGCTACAGCCTCCACAACCACCGGAGCCGCAGCTCTTGCCACCAGCACCAGATCCGCCATAACCACCACTGCCAGAACCGCCTAATCCACCTCCTGCTCCACCTCCGAGACCACCTCCAAGTCCACCTCCGAGTCCACCTCCTGCTCCACCTCCTGCTCCACCTCCTGCTCCACCTCCAAGACCACCTCCATAACCACCAGATCCTCCAGCACCACCTCCATAACCGCCAGATCCTCCAGCGCCACCTCCATAGCCACCAGATCCTCCGCTGCCTTTAGATCCATATCCACCAGCTCCACCGGCTCCACCGCCCAATCCACTTCCAGAGCCACCTCCTAATCCTCCTCCAGAACCACCTCCAAAACCACTTGATCCTCCGGCGCCACCTCCATAACCACCAGATCCTCCAGATCCATAACCACCGGCGCCTCCATTGCCACCGCCTAAACCTGCTCCTCCTCCGTATCCACCGGAGCCAGAACTTCCAAACCTTCCTCCTGAACCACCAGCTCCAGATCCACCGAATCCGCCGCCGTTGCCACCTCCTAGACCAGAGCCATGGCCGCCTCCGGAGCCTCCTCCGATTCCAGAACCACCGGCACCTCCTGCTCCACCTCCAAATCCACCGGAGACTCCGAAACCACCGCCATTTCCTCCTCCCAAACCAGAACCACCGCCTAATCCTCCACTTGATCCACCATAGCTGGCGCCTTTACCACCTCCCAATCCTGAACCTCCTCCGAGACCACCGCCGGCTCCTCCACCGAATCCACCGCCGGATCCGCCACCAAGGCCGCCGCCATGACCACCGGATCCTCCAAATCCTTTAGATCCATATCCGCCAGAACCTCCACTTCCACTGATACTTCCACCCAAACTTGCTGATATGCCCAGACCAAGGCCGCCGCCGTTTCCAGCTCCGCCTCCTAATCCTCCTCCAGAACCACCACCATGGCCTCCGCCTAATCCACTTCCTGATCCGCCTCCAACTCCACCGTAGCCAGATCCTCCACTTCCACTAGAACCAGAGCCGCCATAACCTCCTGAGCCTCCAAATCCTTTTCCACCGCCGAGTCCACCACCGGCACCTCCACCGGCTCCACCTCCAAAGCCACCGCCATTTCCATTTCCACCGCTACCACTGCCACCATATCCTCCAGAACCGCCTGAACCTCCCAATCCGCCTCCAGCACCAGCGCCTAGGCCACTTCCACTTCCACCTCCGAAACCTTTGCCGCCGCCATAGCCTGAACCACCGCTGCTGTAGCCACCGCCGCCGCCGTATCCGCCATTCTCAAGTGTTCCAGTGAAAGCGAAGCCTCCAGATTTGCCATCAGGTGACGAAGTTTGTATGAATTTCTCTGTTCCTTTTCCTCCTAATCCTGAACCGCCACCCAATCCAGATCCGCCGCCCAATCCAGATCCACCTCCGAATCCAGCGCCACCGCCTAATCCGCCGCCACCTCCCAATACACCGCCTCCACCAGCACCTAATCCAAGTCCAGCCTTTGCAAGTCCGTGGGCTTTATCGAGAATGCTATGCACTCCTTGGTGTATAGCGCCCAGGCCACCAGCTAGTCCTGCACCACCGTCAAAGCCGCCTCCTGAACCTCCTCCAAAACCTCCTCCTCCACCGCCGCCGCCTCCTCCTCCTCCGCCAAAGCCAAGCCCTCCGCCGAAACCGAAACCACCCCCGCCACCGCCACCGCCGCTGTATCTACGTACTCTCTCTGAAAAATTATAACAGAATATATATTAAATAACTTGGTATTAATTCAAATATACATAAAACATTTTTTAAATATATTAAAGTAGTCTAATATTATAGTTGTGGCTTTTCCCTAATCAAATTATTTATTTTGTATTTTATTTAATCCGTCCGGATTCTATAAATTGCTAAAAAATATGTATTACAAACGTTATTAAACTGTATGACAACAATAAACATTGTGATTTGTTGTAATCGAATCAATAATTATTATAAAAATAATGACGCACTGAATAATGAAATAATGATACTGTAGTAAATTATGTTTTTATGTTAGTTTTTTTTTTAGTAACCATTCGTTTTGATCAAAGCGTAGGTAATTAAATATACAGAATTTTTCCGTGACTAATGAATAAAAAAAAATGGTTTTAGTTGTATTTACTTGAAATTATGGAAATTGTTGTTATTGTGACATCACATAAACATTTTGATTTTAACACGTTTGCTAATCTATTGTTTCGGAGGTTTGAAAAGCCGTTCTTACAAAAATTTCAACATGGGTAATCGATTCACTTTACAGTCAGCGAAACGTACTTAGAATATGATATACTTTATTATTTAAACTACCCATCTATTCCCTAAAGATGCTACTTTTATAATGGAAAATTTAAAATATATTATATTTCCACTTAATTCATTTGTATGAAATAATATTTAGTTATGTACCTATCGATAGATTCTATTACAAAGGTTACTGAGATCCGGAAGTCGAGATAACATTTTACGAGACCTTCAAGCATTAGAAATTAATACATATTATATGCTTACAATATGCTGTTTGATAATTAATTATATCTGTATAATAGATAGACTCAGGAAAATTTTATATTTCTGCAGATGAAATAAATTTGAAATCAGTACTTTTGTGTGAAACATTACTAAAAATACAAATACAATAACTCTATTATATATTAATGCTCTGTATTTTAGAAATACCTATCAAATAAGTTTCATAAATCGAATTAATTGATTTCGTTTAAATTTTATTTGATAAAAATATTAAGTTTGTTTCTTACTTAAAACCAATTTAAAACATTTACACCCTCATATTAACTATTACAAAGAACAAAAACACTAAACCAATAAAATTTTTTATCGCATGTTAACGCGCTCTATCCGTTTGGAAAACTTAAAAAAAAGTTTGTATATAAATAAATAGAAAGTATGTACCTGTAGCATCTCCAAGAGCCAGGGCAATCCCAAAAACTAAAAACAACGACCGCTTCATGGCTGCGAACACACACTAACAATGATTTCATCTTTATAATCCTTTTATACATCTCTTATTATAATCGAGACATAAACAAGTTCACTAGAATACTAAGTACGGGGAAAACTAATGGTTTTTTTGATACACGTCGTGCGTACTCGTGTCCGCTGATTTTCAGAACTTGAACCAATAAATAATTATTATCGATTGATAAACGAATGTCATGCAAACATTAATGTTATGTAAACTTCTTTGAAATTATAATGACAAGATATTTTCATGATAATTCCAAATCTGAATTTCCCGCGCAAATCATATCTGTCACTACCAAATAAGCACTATTTTTTAATTTGGGATGTCAAATAAATGGTTTAAAAAAACAATTAGGGGAAACAGGGGGAAACAAAGCTTACATAATTACAAAGGCGTAGATTGTATAAACAAAACTATATAGGACAATTAATTAAAATATGTTCTTGTATACTGTATACCAACATGAATAAAAAAAACTACAGAATAAGAGAAGACTCGTGTTACTAGAAATTTAGATGAAAAAAAGTCTATGATAAAATTTCCGACTATTATTCAAAAGCCCACAAAAGACAGTTGACAATCGATGATTTAATATGTAACAATAATTATGCTCATTAAAAAATGATAATTGTTAATTTCCCGCCAAGAAAACGAGGTGTTGCAAGTAATGATATCATCAGTATTTATTTATTCACGTTTCTATACATACTTACATAGAAATCTTAAGAATTATATAATCTAGTTTGTAAACATGAAATGTTGTAATTCGGAAAATCGATATGGATAAATAGAAATTCTAATAATTAACAGTGTTATAATGATAACCATTATAACCTTTTAATTATGTTTACTATATTATAATTATCGTATGTGGCTTTTCAATTAACTTTTGATCTAAGCAGGATAAGTAAATTGAAATTTGAAAAGAGTCCTTGTTTTATAATAATCTAACTATAGGATATTTAATACTTTGTATACCTACTTTAAATATTTATTTTTTACTTAATTATTTGTGATTTTCCATCAAAAATTATCGAAGCGTATTTAAAAATTAGAAACGATTCCATATTGTTTATTTGATTGCATAATTCGAGTTCCTATATTTAGTGATGTATTGACAGTTTCAAAATATAACAATACTAGCTGCGCCCCACGGTTTTATCCCCGTGGCTCCGCTCCTTTTTGCCTTAAAGTGATGATATTATGTAGCCTTCCTCGATAAATGGGCTATCTAACACCGAAATAATTTTTCAAATCGGACCAGAAGTTCCTGAGATTAGCGCATTCAAACAAAAAAACAAACTCTTCAGCTTTATAATATTAGTATAACTAGATACCTAAATAATGCAGAAATTCATTTCATTTCTGCATTGCTGTCTTAAATTTTTCCTACATGCGTTTATGTAATAAAATTTATTGCATTAATAAATTAATGTTTTTTATTCTAACCTTTTTTGCAAATAATATTAATTTAACTCACATTTTAACTTTAAATTATCATAACCATACCTACCTAGTATCTCGGTACTGTTAATTATATTATCTACACTAAAATATAAACTCGTGTATACCTTTAATTATTTTTACTTTTAGTAATCAGCTTTATAAATTGCCTATGGAATACAAGTTCTTCAATAAAAAGTTTCAAGTTTTATTCAGACAACAATTATAATTGCACTATTGTGGAAAAAACATAAACAGAACATTGACGCTTTCGGTTCGCCATGTGAATTTTAAGTATTATGAAATTAGTCATGGGAAAATTGAACATTCAAATTTCAAACATTATTCTAGGAGGTAGCAACGTTGACAAGTGAGCATTTTAGTATAGTTGGTTCTTTGATATGCTGTTCCTCTTGCTATTTCGGTTATAGTCCGGGCTGTCTGGCTAGCCGCAGTGGTTGCGTTTATTAGTGCGCATCTTATCTGCACAGGAAAATATCCTTAATTTAAAGTCATTTTTTAACGCGTAATTTTTAATCGTTTGCCTTTAGATAGATCCATTAGACATACATTTTTTATTGCAAGACGTGTTTTTCGTTGTTAAATAGGTGCCAGACGCAATTTTTATTTCAAAATAATTAAAATATCATCGAAATAAGTGAAATTCCATCAACATGAGTCCCAGTGAAGGATAAGTAATCACTGTGTTACTTATACTATATATAATATTCATTTTACTATTTACAGTTTTTTTGCAACAATCTACCATATCGCCTCCTTTTTCCCAACGAACCTCAAATAGGACGTTAATGTAAACTTGATAAAAACCAAATATCATCAAGAAATTAAAGACATTTTAACGGATTTTAAACGCGATTTATTCATTGTATTATTTTCCCAAGTCTTTAATTTCAAAATCAAACACTAGAAAATACAAATATCATCAAATTCATATTTATACCCAAAAGTGTAATAAATATGAAACCATCTATTAAAAATATAAGTTTACTAATTATTCAATATAAGTATTAAAAAAGGATAATATAATATAAATAATAAAGTTATTACTTACCTTTTAAGCGGACTCATGTTGATGTAATTTCACTTATTTCGATGACATTTTAGTTATTTTGAAATAAAAATTGCGTATGGCACCTATTTTACAACGAAAAAAACGTCTTGCAATAAAAAAATTATGTCTGATGGATCTATCTAAAGGCAAAAGATTAAAAATTACGCGTTAAAAAATGACTTTAAATTAGGGATATTTTCCTGTGCAGATAAGATGCGCACTAATAAACGCAACCACTGCGGCCAGCCAGACAGCCCGGACTCTAACCGAAATAGCAAGAGAAACAGTATATCAAAAACCCAACTATACTAAAATGGCTTTTTTTTAAACGTTGCTAGCTCCCGTACTACATGCGTCATATTAATTTCATGAGTCGGATCGTGATATTTTCACAAAAGTTTGAGCTTTTTGCTCGTGGCGAGGTACCAGGAGATAAGATCGGCGAGGAGGTAATTCCAACGCTGGGGTCACACCTTGACATTGTATTGTTCAGCTAGACATCACAATGCATGATAATCAAGGCCCATTGTAAAGTTTTTCGGTATGATCCGTAGTGGTGCCTGCCTATTAGTAAAACCTAGTTTAGTTGAGAAAATCTCACATGTGATAAGTATAACTAAGTGATAATTGATTAACTATTTGAGCTTGCGACTTCATACATTTAATAGGTATATGTTATCCCATTTCACATTAATTAATAAAAAAAAATCCACTTTAGTGAGGAAGAGCATACCTATACATACTTACTAACAAAATTCATCTTAAGTTGAAGTAGTTTTGCATACTTAGATTATTATTTATCACCTTTATTCTAATTTATAAGGCTTTTCTTCGAATAACAACCTAATGAATTGTCTACATTATTTTTTATATTAAAAGTATTTATTTATTAATGATAGTAATTAAGCTTTTGTCGAATAAGTTTGAAACTGGCTTAATATAATATCTATGAAGAATATTTTATTGGTCGTGTTACATACAAATGCTGGGATTATAATGAAATATTACAGTGCAAGAACTTGAAGGTGAATCGAGTATAATCAGAGTGAATAAAGTTTTATTTTTGGCTTCTCGTGGCTTGTGATAGTATCTCTGACTTTTTATAAGTAAGTGCTAGTTTTTTCGTCTCGACTGTTATGAAGTTTGATTGGGATTGTTGGAAATTTAAGTTATAAAATGAAGAACAATTGAATATAATAAATAGTTAAGTATAACTACGAAGTATATAATATACATTTTTTTTTATAAAATTAGAAGAAAATGAGATATAAAACTTGTTTATCCTGTTTTCGTTCTACTTTATACTAGCTTACTGTCCGCGGCTTCGCCCGCATTGTCAAACCTAATAAATTATATTATACTAAAACCTACTAATAAATTAATATTAAACCTAGGTACGTAGTTTTTACTACTCAAGAAAATTTTGAAAAAAAAAATATTGATTTTTTTGCCATGATGTTGTTTACTTAAAAAGTTGTGGTTATTTTTGAACTTTTTGGTTATATTTGGATAATGAATGTCAAAGTTTACCAGCAATACAGAAGCTAAAGCTAATTATTTTGATAAAAAATGCTAAAAAGCATTGCAACAATAATTATTATTAATTAATAATCAATATCTCCTCAGTACAAAGGTTTTTTCTTTGAAATAATTATGAATTTGGTAAATCCAAAGAATTTATATCTACACGTGATTTAATGGAAAATCCTCGTTGGGTATAATACGATTTAATTATAAAAATTAATTTTATTTTATTAACCTACCTCTTTTAATTAGATATATATATATATATATATATATATATATGCATTCTCTTAAGTAGATATATAATTTACGTTTAATTGAGCGTTTTTTTCCCAGATTATCTTTTCAGTTTTCTGTGCTAATAACCTTATAACTTTTGTTATCTAGGGGAAATTGTCCAAGTAATGTGAATTAAAAAAAGATCTCTATAAATGTTACAATCATATTATTAATTGACCTACATTTTTTTCAATATTTTCATCTCAATTTATACATAGGCTTATGTCATTTTACATTACTGCTAAAACAAAACTACAGGCGCAATAGTAATTATTTCAATATATAGGGCACACCCCGGACACTCCATACAAAATTATCGTTTTGACAGTCACACTGTAGAGACTGCAAATGTGTGTGTTAACGCTCTATGGTTGGCACATTTTTGACTAGCTTAAAAAAAAATTCGCGTTTTTCTGATGAAATACATCCGTAAACAGCACAATATCTAACCATTTTCTACGAAAAACGATAATCACAAATCCAAAATAATAAAATTACTTTAAGTCAATTTGATTAATGTTGTCAATCTTCGTTGCGTATCGTCCCTGTAGAAAAATATGGACCATTTTATGTCTGATCGTGCGGGGTGAGGTAAGTGTTTAATTTTGGCGGGAGGAGGAGAGTGTCCGTTCTGTAGCGTTTAGCTACTATTATGTATTCTGTGATATAGGGTTTATTTACATTTTACTACCTATGACTTCTATCTATCTATTGTGATCTATCTGCCGGATATTTTCTGAGATTTTGATGTCTCTAAGTAAATATAGCAAATTATAAAACTGAATTTTATACAGATAAGTATAAAAGTAAAAATCTCTGACGTATGTTTTAGTCACAGCTGATAAGAGCCAAGAAAAACATAATATTTTATAATACAACACGTAGGACAACTTGACAACATATATAGTGTGTAAGTACAAAAACTACGAGTAAATTACGGTAGGCGCTAACCGTTACAAATATGTAATTTGTCTCACAAAAAGTTAATTGTACAAGCAATTATAGCAGAATCTTGCCCAGGTGTTTTTTCCTTTTTACATAAGTATTATTATACCTCTATAGAAGTTAATAGGATGCATGTATTGTTAATAATTGTTATGAGGCCTTGTATTTTAAATAACATTGAAATATTAAATATGATTACCGTTTATATAACTAAGCGGACGAATAGGAAGGGATGAAAAATATCTCTATAAATAATTAATAAACAAAGCTAACAAAATTGTAGAGGTATAAATGGCTGTGCTCTGCGTGAAAAGGAGCAGAGCAATGGGTTTGCACATGCATTGCTCCGGTCTTATTGGTCTAAAGGTGGGTTCCCACGGCATGTCTGCTTCACAAGCATCGGCAGACGACAAGCGCATGTCGCCGTCCGTCGC
Source organism: Colias croceus (assembly GCF_905220415.1). NCBI lineage: Eukaryota > Metazoa > Arthropoda > Insecta > Lepidoptera > Pieridae > Colias > Colias croceus. The sequence continues at coordinate 12,716,414 of NC_059537.1, forward strand.
GATTTGAACTGAGCGTTCCCACGGCATGTCTGCGTATGGCAAGCACTGGCGAGCACGGTGGACGGTCATTCCTACTAATACCTAATCTGTGGGTCATTACAAGATGTTAAGTGATACGTTAAGTTAATTAAAATTAGATGGGTGGTGTTTGATTTAAAAGGAGAAAAAAAAATATGTACATATACATATTATATACGTATATATATAAAAATAGATACCTAATAATAAATAAATAAGTAAAAACAATATCTATAAATACATGCTATAAATACACATACATACACATATATACTTACATACATACATATCATATATGATACATAATACATAACTATGTATAAATAAAAATATTACAGCTCGTTGAAGAGATGACGTATTTGTACGATAATAACAATTATCGTACGGTTCCGAACAATGACGCGCTACAGACGGCAAGCCCTGACGGACGTCGACCAACGCCGTCGCACCGCGCCAAGCGCGCACCTTTGATCTTACCGACTTCCGATGGATAGCACATGCGTCGGCAAACATCGTCAAACAACCACAAGCGCGCCGATTCCCATGGCATGTGGTATGGTGTGGCGCGGTCGGGTTTGTGAAGCAAACATGTCGTGAAAATGTTGTTGACACAACAACATGTCACATGTTGTTGACATGTTGTTGACACGACATGTAGCGCGTCATTGTTCGGAACCGTACGATAATTATTATTATCGTACAAATACGTCATCTCTTCAACGAGCTGTAATATTTTTATTTATACATAGTTATGTATTATGTATCATATATGATATGTATGTATGTAAGTATATATGTGTATGTATGTGTATTTATAGCATGTATTTATAGATATTGTTTTTACTTATTTATTTATTATTAGGTATCTATTTTTATATATATAGGTACGTATATAATATGTATATGTACATATTTTTTTTTCTCCTTTTAAATCAAACACCACCCATCTAATTTTAATTAACTTAACGTATCACTTAACATCTTGTAATGACCCACAGATTAGGTATTAGTAGGAATGACCGTCCACCGTGCTCGCCAGTGCTTGCCATACGCAGACATGCCGTGGGAACGCTCAGTTCAAATCGCGACGGACGGCGACATGCGCTTGTCGTCTGCCGATGCTTGTGAAGCAGACATGCCGTGGGAACCCACCTTTAGTGTGATGATACTCGTATATAACCGATAGACTTCCTCTATATTTGGGCTATCCAACATTGAAATAATGTTTAAAGTCCGAGCCTTAGTTTTACTAATAATAAAAACCGGCCAAGTGCGAGTCGGGCTCGCGCACAAAGGGTTCCGTAGCAGCAAATATAAAACCAAAATTACAGTTAAATCAACCTATCTCAAAAACTATAAGAGATACTTTGATCAAACCAAAAATCGTTGAAAGAGTTAATTAGCATGCATCACCTCTATTTTTTTTAGAATTTTATACCCCGTAGTTATAAAAATAGAGGGGGGGGGACATACTTTTTACGACTTTGAGAGCTGATATCTCAAAAACCGTTCACTTTAAGAAAAATGTTTTTTAGAAAACTTTATATCATTTTAAAAGACCTTTCCATTGATACCCCACACGGGTATGTACATCGAAAAAAAAAATTTCATCCCTCAGTTACATGTATGGGGGGCCCCACCCCCAATTCTTTTTTTTACTATTTATTGTCATATTTTTGTAGCGGTTCATACAACACATATTCCCATCAAATTTCATCACTGTAGTACTTATAGTTTCCGAGTAAATCGGCTGTGACAGACGGACAGACGGACAGACGGACAGACGGACATGACGAAACTATAAGGGTTCCGTTTTTGCCATTTTGGCTACGGAACCCTAAAAACGAACTAAGTATCAATTTATTCGATCCCTGTTTCAAATGAATGGTTACGTCTTTTTTATAAGGATGGAAAATGCCTCGGCATCTTCAGTTGCAACAAAAATGTTCTCCCATTACTCAGATAATGTCAATTATAGATTTATTTATGAGCGCCATTCTATGTAAACGCGTATCGAGTCACGACAAATGCATCAATACCACATCCTGGATGAACTGTTACATCATTTATCTTAACAAAAGATGGTACTGATATTTAAAATAGATTTTATTTATAGGCTTTGTATTATAATGTCAGAGTTGATGGTCCTTGATAAATGAAGGTATTGTTAAATTATTATTATTTAACGAGCGTTAGTTGATGACTTGCCAGTTCAGTTCTTCCCTTTTATGGAGTAATTGATTAAGCATTTGTTAAAAATAATCTACTGGATAAAAAAATGTATAAATAACAAATCCTACCTACTAATTATAAATGCGAAAGTTTGTGAGGATGTGTGTGTTTGTTACTCTTTCACGCAAATACCTACCACCAATCCTACTACTGAACCGATTACAATGAAATTTAGCACACATATAGAGGGTAACTTGGATTAACACATAGGATAGGTTCTATCCCGGAAATCCCACGGAAACCGGAACTATACTATGCGGGTTTTCCTTTGAAAACGCGGGCGGAAATCTATAGTACTTAATACCTAGATAATGTTAAGTTATGTGCGGTTTATAGGGTTTTCTAAGGAATGTTATAATTAAAACAATTGACCATCAAAATCCACTTATTATTGTGATAATTATGTGCATTGTGATGTAATCGCAGTTATTATTGCAATATTTTTACCACATATTTTTATCATATTATATTGAAGACTAGCTTCCGCCCGCGACTCCGTCCGCGCGGATGTCGGTCTTCGCGTGGATGGTTTATTTCTTCATTTTGATTAACTCTGACAATGACATCTTATAAATATCTATTGGACCCAAATACGGCTAGGCCTATAATAATACGCAACGTGTGTTCGCGGTTCTACAGAACAACGTCTATGGATAAAACTGAAAAATTAAGATTATTTTCTTTCTACGTATTTTTCCAGGATAAAAAGTATCCTATTTTACGCCCAGGATAATAAGGTATAATTATACCAAGTTTCATCGAAATCGAACCGTTAGTTTTCACGTGATGCCTTCACATACAGACAGACAGACAGACAGACAGACAGACAGACAGACAGACAAAAATTTTTTTAATCACATATTTGGGTTTGGTATCGATCCAGTAACACCCCCTGGTATTTATTTTTTCAATATTTTCTATGTACAGAATTGACCCTTCTACAGATTTATTATATGTATAGATAAGATAGATTGAGAAATGAAACCATATAAACCACACACCAAAATATTTTTGGATTTGTTTTTATAGGTATGTATATGCATTTATTAAATGTCTATTGCCTGAGTGTAGGTAAAGTACTAACACAGTATAAGAACCATATTTTCTATATAATGTGGTACTAAGTACCTAGCTCTTATAGTTGGTTTATTTTTTTATTTTAAATAATATATTTTTATAATTATAACAAACATTACTTGCACAATATTTTAGAACCTATTCCTGAGAGATTTGCTTTTTTATTCGTTTTACGTATAACATCCAAGAAAAATATATATTTTCACAATATGTTTTTAGATTTGATTAAATTAATTCCAATGTTTTTTACCTACTGTACCACTTAAAGCGAATTTTTATATCTAAAATAGCAAAACTAGTAGGTACATTCCAAAGATAGGTTACCAACAACATTCGAACATCAAAAACTAACGCACACACGATGATAGCGTGATTCAACTATCGCGAAAAAGAATCAATGATGTAAAATTAAAAATGTATCTAATTAGCCACATTTCGATTTGCCACTCCCGGAGTGCTAATAATGTATCTACACCTTTTACTCATAATATCATTGAGTGCATTCAATTGTCTTCATGATAGTATGGGATGGGCGACACGAGCACAGAGATCAGGCGCAGGACCTACAGCATTACGTGGTCCTAACCTTGGCACTACTACCTCCTTATTTATTATTTTGTTTTCATGTTAACATTATTTTAAAGTTTAGGTAGTATTAGATGACGACGATTATAAAATGTAAGAGTTCAAGTAAACAAGTTCTCATTGCAAGTAAAAAATGAACATATTGCATCCATTTTTTACTTGCTTAGATACCTATTAGATTGAACTCATAAAGTAGGTATTATAAGTCAACATTTACCTCAAAGACCTTGAGCAAATTTTATAAGCACAATGCAGAGAAATAAAAAACCTTGGTACAGATTTAATGGCAATTTATTCAACGTTTCACACTTAAAGTTTTACAAAAACTTAACTATATTTCTGGCAATTTTTACGTTACAAGTTGATCTATAACGGCTTATTTTAATTATATAACAAATTAAAATGTTTCTGGTTTAATATAAAATATATTATATTATATTATATATGTACCTTTGACAAGCTTTTTGTTTTGCGCGCCATCTGTATTTGATCGACGTAATTCTATACTCAGACTCAAACCATTTTTGCAATTCTGCAGATATTGCAAATATTGTATACCATTTCCACTAGATGTCACTGTTATACATCGAAGCTTTGCTTTCAAAGGCTCTATTTCATCTTACGTAGATTTATATTGACTTAGTATTTATTTTCGGGTCTGGGTGGGCCGTACGCCGTGGCGTGGCTGGTAGCAACACCACCACGGCCAGTGCTGAAGGCATTAGCGATAGCCGTCGCTCCTTGGGGAGCCCCTTGGGCAGCTCTGCCTCCGTAGCCGAAGAACATGGGGAAGTAGGCACCGCTTGGGATTCTGGGGTAGTCATCGCCTTCATCTTCCTCCTCATCGACGGGTCTCTTCACTTGCTTCTTCTTGGTGACACGCTTCCTGGGCACAGGGGCGGGCTCTGGCACTTCTTCAACTTCAGGTTCGGTTATTTCAGGGACGGCTACGGCTTTCACTGTTGTGGGAGATTCGATCTTTTCGGTTGGGTCTGCGATTTCCGTGGCTTCGGTAACAACAGCGGGTTGTTCGGCGGGTTGTTCAGCGGGAACAAATTGTTGTTCTGGAACATAGGACTGCTCAGGAACGGAGGATTGTTCTGGAGTCTGATAGTACACTTCGTTCTGTTGTGGCGTGTAGTTTTCTTGCACGGTCTGGCGGCGTCTGTCTGGTACGTAGTATTGGCTCGTCTGTGGGGTGTATTGCTCTTCAGGCTTGAACATGAAGGCTGCCATACTACCACCGACGGCGCGAGGGTTGTAGTAGGGGTTGTAGTAGCGGCTTAGCACCATACCTCCACGATTTCTGTCTGCAGAACCATATGAATCTGTGAATAATATAATGAAATTAAGGACGTTTTATGATTATAGATATGCATTATAAATACTATGTAGTTTGTTATTACAGATGACGAAATTATTATTTAATATTAAATAGTATCGATATTTTGTGAGGGAGATATTTTTTTATAATTATTGAAAAATGTCTATCAAAGTAATTAACTACTCAAAAAGTGAGTATTTCTTTATATTTTTTTATAATAACTGACGATAATTTAAGAATTATAATTTGGCAAATTTATATCGAGACACAACCCTAAATAAAAATAATATTTGAATTAACTCACAAGAATCCACATTAGCGCCATAATAAGGGAATGGGTATCCCGTGACTTCCCAGAGCGCGCAGGCAATAACGAGAGCCACGCTTACTGCCTTCATTTTTGAAGATGATTTTTTTTCAGGTAGCACTGAATTACCCTTAGTCTTCAGAAGGGTGTTGTGCGTTTAGCTGCTTTCGAGTTAGTGATGTACCGAACCTGACGACGCATTATATAGTCCATTTGGTTTGAACTGATTGTCATTCAGGGCACATCGCCAGCGTCTGCGCCTGAACCGATCATATTACACGATTCGGCTGAGCTTTAGCCCGTTATCGAAATTGGTCTAGGCTGATTCTGGACACGTATCTATAAATCTATCTAACTGTTTGGCGCCTGTGGCCCACTTCTAATTGCATTGGTGAGTCATAAATGCATTTGCAGGATAAACAAACTATAAAAGAGCGGAGGATTAGCGAACTGGAATGGAATTTTTTATTGTGTTTGTCATTAATAGATATTAAGACTTTCTATGAATGCTACTAAAGCTACAATCTGTAATCCCACCGAATTTATCCACAAATATGTATTTCATAATTCGTTTCTTGAAATAAGATTAGGCCCTAGAATATTTTCTGAAATTTAAATTATAAATCCTTGACGTCATACGAGGTAGGAATGAACCTATGAACTACAATTGCCTAAAGAGATGCCTGGAATAGTCAATCATAACAAAGAGTGTTAATAGTTATTTATGTAGCTTACACTGACTGCATATTAACAAGGCATTGATACGATTTACTCCATAGTGAAATATCGTGTGAGTTTACAATACAAAGGCGTCATTGGCTTGCAAGTGAATGCACTTGGATTGCATACACAAATGATAATAATATTGATAAGGTTCATTCATGAAGATTTATACCCTAGCGCCAAGGAGCTTTTTACTGGATTTCTTGGAAGGGACAACGGGATTGTATAATGTATTGAGGAAATTCATTGCGTTCAGCATTATCAGGATCAGAAGTTCTTGTTAAAGAATTGTTTTTAAATAGGCTTGCAAGAAGTGCTTTAAATAAGTTATAGGTATAATGGAATTGTAAGTAGTTTAATTCATCCTATGATATTATCTAGACGACATCACAGTAAGGATTTCCGCTTTTGCTTTGTTTTTTTTTAATTGTCCTATAATTTTTTAGAAAAATACTATGACTATTTGTAATTCATATGAGGCTTCATTGCTAGCTTTAGGTACGTGAGAAGTGCGAATGTTGTTGTCGAATAATATAAGTAGGCTCTATTGTGGCAAGACATTTAATAATATTATAATGACTTGCGTGATAGATATAGATATTAAAATCAATTATCTTTTCATTATAGGAGCAATATCCATGCTCAGACACCGAAATCTATAGTAAATCCGTACATTCACACTGCTATAGTATTGAAAATTTGAACTCAATGATATTAAAGATAAGTAACCCCACGTGTAGATGGAGTGCGATAAAATTTAAATAATGGTATAATTTATTGTGTATGTTAGGCACGACGCTGCTACCTAGAGCTGATACAATCGGTTTCTTTCTACCTCCAAGATAACATCACTGACCACGCCATATAGCCTCTTAAACGGTCGTAATAGTCAAATTTGCGAGCGAACAGTACATAGTGGGTCCTGTCGGAAAAATGAATGGCGATATTTGTATGCAAACGTTTTGGTTCGGAGTGGACTGTATGACCGATTTTATCTCTTTTGATATGTTTATGAGCCATGATGCGCAGTTATTACGTGAGAAAATAGCGACAGACTGTCTGTTGGAGCGCTTGGTTAGGAATGTTTCGTATGTAGATTCTTTAGGTTTAATCTTTATACAAATCTAGCTACTTTTGGGGAATGTACATGAATCAAACGTACCTAATGACGATATGAAGCTGATTGTTGCTAACAAAGTTTTTGCTTTATAGTGCGTGATAGCTTCTTTATCATCTGCCCAATTTATTAGGGTAAGGTTAAGAAGGGTTTGGTTCTAATCATCATGCTGGTCAAGTGCGGATTAACGAAATACATATTCTTAATTTTTTACTGATATTTTTTTTATAAGCAGACTTGAACTTGCACAGATACAATGAAAATTAATTTTACTCACAAGTAAATAATTTTTACTAACGGAGATACTTAAATTAGTTTAAAATCAAATCTTTAAGAAGATGGATTTATGATGGATTATTATGGAAACATGAAATTGAAGAACGGATTCGGAAAAAAGGAGAATAAATTGAGAATAATAAATTTGGATTTGTAGATAAAACAAAGGCTGAACAGATGTTAGCTAATTTACAGCAAAATATATTCAAAGTCGTTCTAAAAATATAACTAAGTGTCCGATAAATAAGTAGAATTAATTTGATATTCCAAGAATAAATGCAGGTCGATTGTATTGTAACAATGGCGATCGGTGATGCATTTGCGTGTTGTGACTTTAAAAGATTAATTTAATTGAATTTTTTACACATTTAATATTATCTAATAGTATTTAGGTTTGTTTGTTTGTAAATTGCTGTATCATTTACATTAGAATAATTATTTGAAGATATGATGCGAAATTTTATTGTGACTAGGAATTAGGAAATGAAAATTGCAAACATTTTTGCCTTTTCAGATATTTCGAAAACAGTTAACAAGTTAATTAAATTGAAAGTCTTCCATGTTTTTATTAGAACTCATATATTCTTGATAAAAAAAACAAATCTGTCTTAGTTTTATCAATTTGATTGTAATCACAATTTATTATAAACGTTATTTTCCTCTACAAAAGTGATACAAAACATTTGTTTAAGTATATATTTTAAATCAGGCTTTACCCTTCAATGCAAGTTCCGTGAACCGTTTGTGCATATATTTGTCGTTGCAGACATTTGGACTGCTGCGCCTGTCCTGATAGTACCTAATCTTGTATCAATGTAAGCGCCATACCGTTAGAGTCTAGAACTACTTTGCCTTTATTTATTGTTGTGTTTATTCCAATGGCTCTGTTTCAGATATGTTTTTTCTAATTTTATGACCAAAGTAAAAGGAAAGAGAGATTGTCTAAACTGAAATATTCATGTTGCGCCTGAGGGCTGAGGCTTCGCCCGGGTTGTAAAAGGAAAACGCATAGTTCAAAGTATCAAAACATAGTGTAAAGCTATCCTGATCTTTTTCAGGTCACAAACTATCTTCGTGATAAATTTCATCTCAAATGGTAGGTGCATATGAAGGAGGTATAGACCGACAGACAGAACTGCTTTCATCCTGTATGTTTAAGTTTAAATCCCTCACAAATTAGGCGCAAACATTCATGTTTCAAAACGCATGTTCCTGTTGCAAACCTTTCCAATTGATTCCAATCTATGAAATTCTAAGTAATATACTTTTGGCACCCAAAACCCATTGTTGAATCCTTAAAATCTATTGGTACATTTGACGTCATTTGCGCCCTTAACGTAGACGGCACACAATGCAGGAGTCATTGTATACTATTAACACTATCATCTACATATCAAAGTGTAATTATTTACAGAGAATTTTATTGTTACATCATGGTTTCATTTTTATGAACGCCAACATTGTTACCTTTTGGTAGTTCCTCAAACTTGTCTTTCAGGTACTCTATTCAGAATTTTCGTTCGGAAAACAAATTATAGTTGTAAATTCACGAAAGCTTTAAGCCCAAAAATATTATGCCATTATTTTCGTTTATAACATTAATTAAGACCACTTAATTACGCGAGTAGTTAATTTAAAAAAGTAACATGCACCTGATGCCTATGCATCCATACAATTTAAATTACACCTTTTATCAGATATTCTGCTTTCTTAAGACAATATTCTTAACAGCTAGTCTATGTGTGGTCGCATTTTCCTGTTTATTGTGAAGTCCTATCGGGGCATTAGCATCGATGTGGTTACGTGCCTAAGTTCACGATCGATATTGTTATTATTTGTATCTTCTGGATCAATGTGTGTCTTGAATTTATAGCGGGAACCGGGAAGACGTTAACAATGAACAAGGAATAGTGATTTAAATATTCAGATTTCTTTTCGTAAAACTTTGAACTAGAACGTTTATCTGAAATATTATGTTTATGTCCAATAATAGTATGAATAAAATATGTACTGTTTCTTCCCTTAAATTATTTCAAATTTTCGTTTCGTCATTTGCGATAATTTTCAGCATAAGCAGATATATCTTTTGATTGGTTGGCTTATAAGTTTGATTTTTTCACAGATTCAAAGGACCGTACACTTGAGTACCTATTCAATATAAATTTCAGCTTAATACCTCCACGCGAAAAATAATCTTGACAGTCAGATAGCCAGACGGACAACAAAGTGATCCTTTAAGGGTTTCGCTATGAGATTCGGTACCCTAAAAAGTGATATTATGTCTGCATGTAATTCTCTTGGCAATTTGATTTCCTCGCCACACAGATATGTAATTACCAAAGCAAATTATAGGGATTTTGTACTCGAATTTTTGGCAAGAGGACAAAAATATAAATTTCGTTATGTTTGTGAACACGACGTTTAGTTAATATTTAAATCTCAGTTTATTGAGCGTCTCCAAGAAAATTTGATTGTTGTCAAGATTCATATCATATTCTGTAGGTTCATCCAGACTAACCGATTCAAAGAAATCACTTAATTCGTGGATCGAGTCGATCCAATGTAGCATCAAATTTATGACATTGTTTTATTCAAATTATCAAAAGAATTGTTTAGCTCAATAATCACGTTCGACAAATTTGTTTGGAAAATTATGCGGACGAGCTTAGAAAAAATGTGTCAGATGTTGGTTGCATGCAATAAACCGCTTAATTTAACTCCAGGCGTGGAGAGACTTATGACTGGCTTATTATTTAGCGTTCCTAGAACTCATACAACCTCTCAATTGACTGTTTAGTATGATCCATGCACGCCATAATGACGACTTTCATGTGCATTGAATCGAATAAGATGCTACATCTCAAACATTTTCTATTTTGATGACTTGATCATATTTTTATCGGGAATATCCCACGTAGCTCCCAAACGAATTGTGCCCTTATACAGGGTAGATGACATAATTGTTATCAATTCATAATCGTCATTGTTTCGTCTGATTCATAGTCTACCGTGTGTTATGACGCACGTCACCACTCGCCACAGATTATATCACGCTGTTTCAAAGATAGTTCGTTATAAACACGGGAATACCTACGGAAGCTTTGAATTCACGTGCCGTTCAACCATTTTTAATTTATTACTCCCGAATCTATGGTCATTATAATGCATTGCGCGTAATACGAATTTTTATTGTTCTCCAATGAAATAAATCCGTTGTACATCTGCGAACTGTGATTTCTGAATTTAAATCCTATCGAGGTCGTCTAGCGATATAGTTTGAGTCTTCAGTATAAACTCGCGATGGATTTAACAAATTCGTATCACCAATTATCAATGAATATTTCATTAATTTTTTATATATTCAAATTGAATATTGCGCAGGTGTTTAATGCGATTTTTATGTACAATTGTAATTATGGATTGGTAAAGACGAAGTTCAGGACGTGATTATTTTCATTGATTTTCTGATAATAGCAAACAAATGCAATGCGATGCTGTTTTGCATTCGTTTTTATTATGTGCTATTGTACAGAATAAGTTACAGATTGTATAAATATAGTAAGTAAGTATACAAGCATATTATTGCTTATAATACCTATGTATAAAAATAGCATCATAATTTTGCAAAATCTTTTACAGATTTAAAAATACTTGCCGACCGATTGTTGTATCATTGATGTATTAGTAGTTTAGTTTTCTTTATATTAGAAAAGGTATTTAAATGTTCTCACTTAACCGAGGCTCTATTTCGATGTATAAAAATTTTAAAATATTGTTTACGGAAGATCTTCTTATAATAATTTATGGAGCTACTAAAAAAATGTGCTTTGAATAATTGATGAAAATTAGTGCGAATAAAACTGAATATGTTCCGACAAAGACAAACAGACATTGCTAGTATCATCTATCTGTATGGTAAACAGTAGCAAAGACCTAAATTGCAAATAATGAATGCAAAATGACCCATATTTTCTGCTCTTAAGGGTTCGTTACCTCCTTGGAATACTAAATGGTCTAATTATGTTCTTTCTGTGAACACATTATTCTAATGAACATATTGTGAGGATGTACAGTAGATATTAAATCGTATCGATCGCTTTTTGCTTGGAAGTAGACCAAGTAGTAGAACGTGTTGGAAAATTAGGATAATTTTGAAGGTAGGTATTTTGAAGATAGACAGGATAACATTATTAGGAGTAATGTGCAGCTTATCTAAACTCAAACTCAAACTCAAAGTGAGAAGTTCATAAAAAAGCATATTTATATTTATATACCTAATTTTTAGGAGTGGATGTTTTAAATTCTGATGACATAATGACAAGCTTGGAAGTTGGATAGATGAAGCGAGCAGCCTGATTTTCTTGCCTACGTTTTTAGATAAGTTTAATTAAATAGATTTATAGGTTACAGAGAATTTAACTGTGAAGCAGGTTTTGTTGACCATGTAGAGTAAGAGTTTCAGCTTTAAAAAAAGCATCTATCAACAAAATATTATAATTACACAAATTAACAAAATATATCTTAACAAATATACTCAAATAACTACTAGGAAATAAGCGTTCACAAAATAGGCATGCAAAGATCATGTCGCGGCTAGCATCAGTCGACCTGCGTCTCAATTCCAGTAATCGATAACCAATTTCGTATGTACTTGCACATCTACAAAAGCAGTTAAATTGGCAATAAGGCGTGTCTCACAGAAAAATCCATGTAAAAATTGACATAACAACAAATCAATGACAGGTTTTGCATGGAAATCGTTGGATCCTTGCTTCTAAGAAGATGTAACCGTATTCTGGGCATATGGTCGAAATAAATAATGGTGGATAGTGCGCGCGCGCCTCTAACGGGCTCGGTGATCCCTTGCGCGTTTGATTGTATTCAAATATGGTATTATTTCGGTAAGTACAGGGTGTTCTTGTGGTAAGAAATCTATAATCTATTTATCTACGTAGCCGTAAGTAAGAATGCCATGTGGTTATAGGTAAGTAGCTATTTCAAGCGTAGAGTGTACCGTGTACGCCGTACGGGTACCTACTAGGGAAGCGTGTACCATCTTAGCTTAACATCTTTACAAAAAAAGATCTAAATTATGTTCTTTATAAAATAAGCTTTTAACTGTTGTACTCTACGCATTCACTTGCTTCTAATCTGGTATGCAAATAGAGAGAACGTTCAAATAAGAATAATCATACGAGATTTTTTTTTATATTAAGTCCAAATTTAGCAAATGTTCGGGCTAGTAAGACTGCAAATATATTTATACAGGCAACCTACAGTATACTTTATCCAAACTGAAATGATTAAATATAATTATACAATTAACTCTTAAACAAGACAGAAAGATCTTATTTTAATATACTTACCTTGCTATAATTTATTTGTTGGTTTCTAATATAATCCAGAGTCCAAACTTCGTCTCGATGACTCTCCAATGCTGTTATCGATTTTACTCGTTCTAAGTTACGAACAATTTATTTTAAAGAATAAATTTTAACTACATTATAGGTAAGTCATGCCAAGCTTTCAATCTATATATACATTCATCACTCCTCAATTCTATTTTTGTCATATTTTTTTTTTGGACGAAGTTTCTTATCGCGCGTTGTAAAAGAGGGCTAGACGGAAAAAAATCTCATGAAAAGTTGTAACGATACTTTTTGCGACAGATAGCGTGCACGAGTTTCTCTGTCTGTCTTTCTCTCATAGAAAGCAAGTCAGCTATTTCAGTAACTTCGTTCCATCTGGGTGTCCCTTGACACCTCTAAAAACTTTTTTTATAAAAAGCATCCTGTATAGCGGATCGCGGCGGTAGTATATTCGCAGCGCGTGCGCATCACTTTGGCACGCCACCCCGCGTACCGCTCTATGAATACCATTATTGGTATTAGCGCTTTTTTAATCTATCATCAAACGCCGACACGATCTTGAGGAACAAAATTTTAACATTTTGTCGCTTGCAAAAAGTTTTTAAATCATTAAAAATAGGTATCTATTTAGCCAGGGAGAGTTTTATTTGTATTTGTAATTTTATTAATACGTAAGTAATACTAGACAAGCATTCTTGTTACAAAGGTCTATCTTTAGTAGGTTTATTTTTTTGTATCTGGAGATAAACTAGACCATATTTATCGGGTTAAAAGGTAGTTTAAATGTCGGTCATAACATAAATAATCATTATTTGACCCGCGACGGAAGAAGCCGCAGACCTAGACGGTGAGACGGAAAGCTAAAAATATAAATATTAATATAAAAAACAATATACAATATTACTGAGATAGGAATTACGACCTTCTAAAGTCCAAGGACTATTTCAGAGAAGTGTTGAGAGTGAAACCTACATAAACAAGTGATAACTGCGTTAAAAACAACCGACTTCAAACTTGCACTTACAAAATTTACAAATACCTACAGACAAAAATGCTCATAAAATAAAAACTACTGGGCCTATTCGAATAAAATTTTTATGGGACCAATTCGACACCATCCCGCATCGAACAAAAAAAGAATCACGTAAATCGGTTCAGAAACCTCGGAGTAATCGGTGTACATACATAAAAAAAAAAAAAATATACCGGCCGAATTGATAACCTCCTCCTTTTTTTTGAAGTCGGTTAATGAAATATCGACTACCTACATGAATTATATTTCAACTAGCTGTGCCGCGCGTTTTTCGCGGGAATAAGTCAGTATTTCTATAACTGATGTTCTTATCTTCTGGAACATGCGATGAAGTTAAAGGCTCATTAGGTATTGCGTCAATAGTTCCAAACTTTCTCATTTATAAAATAAGCAGGCTAGGATTTAATATTTCAAACATCTGTTCTAATCTATTTTGTACGTTATTATATTCAAAGATAAGTAAGAACCATAAATTGTAACACCTACATTGAGTTATTTTGTAGTACTTTTAAAAACATCATGTAATGTGAAGATGCGCCATCTATCGGCGAGCTTGTTCCATAGATGACTCATAGAGGAGGATTCATTTTGTGTGGAGTTTTTTGTATTCTGTTTGGTGTACGCTAATGTATTTATTATGTTAACACGGTGTTTACTTGTGTTATAACTTTATAAGTATATACCTATAAATAGTTTATCACTATTATACCTAATACATTTGCGTATGCAAAACCACGTCTAAAAACTCAGTCAATTTTAGGATTTAATTATTTTAAAGCAAATGGGTTCCTTCCTATTTATAAATTTTATTTAATGATAGGGAATAAAATATGAGAAATGCATGTTTTAAGTTTTTTTATAGAAGCGGTAACTTTGAGATACATATACATATTATTTTATAGACCTTACTTAATTAAAATGTCATATTACCAGGATTATCAAGGAAAGGATTTATTTTACCACAGATTCTTTGAATTTATTTCACACACATATACATACATATTACACTAACATAAAGCTTTATTTATTATTACAACAATTGTTTAGTTTCCGCGACTCGAGCGCCATCTTCCAGGTTCGTTTTGCTGTTGGTCCTCCCTTGCCGACCGGAGGGACTCTTCACACGAAGTACCGATTCTACCACCACTTCTTCTATGACTTGTTTGTTATCTGAAAAAGATGTGTATGATTAGTGGAATAGGTGCAAATTGGGTCGTACAGAGGAACCTTTAAAGTTGCGATTTCCGCTATCAATATTTTCATAGATTATTATTAAGTAGACAACATAATATTATAATATCAAACACATTTTTAAAGTATACAATTCATATTGTTCATAACAAGAATACATTAGAATATATAAATAAAAAAAGGAGTTGAATTTTTAATTTTCATATAATAGGTATGCTTCTGACGCTATCTGTTTTATTATTATTTGTACATAGACAGGTTGATATAATTGTCAAAATATTAAACCTTAGGGCCGATTTTTCAATCCTTGGTTGAATGGTGGTTGAATCGAATTCGTCGAATATTGTATTAAACAACCATTTCAAAAATGTATTATTTGCACGTTTTTTGACATTTTACAGGTGACATCTGTATAATATTATCGCAAGTATTATCGTATAGTTACTATTTATTGGACGGATATTTTAAAGGATTGAAATATCGGCCCTTATATTTTGAATACAAAGATATTTAAAATGTGACTGACTCTTAATAAATATGGGATTCATTATTTTACAACAATTATTTTACTAATAATTTATTTCTACAATTCAAGCAAGTACCTACCAATACGTTTATATAAAAAGTCGCACATTGAAACATGTTCTACATTCAAGTTATTTGCATAACCGCCATAATCTGGTTATAGTTGCATCATTATAATCCCATTTTCTCGCAATCGTTTCTTGTTTTATTGAATAGGAATTGGCGCCATGTACATTTATAGCCACAGATAATGAATCATATATTTTTTTCGTGGGGCTTGACTGGATACAAGTCTTTTTGCCGATGCTATTTTTAAAGTAAATTTAGTTTTTGTAATAGTCCTTTTTTAATAACTTCATCGAAGATACCCATTGACATGCATGGATATATCATGCATCGACAGTTGCAGGTTCGAATTTGATACTAATTTGTTATATAAATTATTTAAATGTTTGAAATTACACATTAGTATCCTGAAGTTAACGGGGTTGTACAATTTTTTTTCTAAAGAAATAGCTTTAGCCTGGTGTCTCGATGATAGGGAATATCTGTTTGTAAATTTATAAATTTATATACTTAACAATATAAGAATAATTGAATTCTATTATAGGTAGGTACTTACTAATCA
Organism: Colias croceus; assembly: GCF_905220415.1. NCBI lineage: Eukaryota > Metazoa > Arthropoda > Insecta > Lepidoptera > Pieridae > Colias > Colias croceus. The sequence continues at coordinate 12,732,819 of NC_059537.1, forward strand.
TTGTTAATATACAGATTATAAAAACAAAATCAGTTGTCGGTTATAGACAAAATTATTATGATCGTAGCAAACCAAGCTTGGTAGCAATAGCAACCGTTATTAATGTCAAGAACATACCTACAGGCAAAAAGGTGACATGAGACGTATGATACATTCAACATTTACCTACTTAGGTAGTTAGGTTAGGTTAGTGGATTTTAGATTATTTTATTTTTATTATTTTTCTGGCCCTTCGGTTATTTTTTTTTGTTATTAATATATTTTATAAAAATATCATGAAATAAAAAAACAAAACTTTAAGTAGGTACTTACTATGAACTTAACCACATTTAATTTCCTAAAGTATTTTTTTAATATATATTATCGAAACAAGGTAAAAAGAGTCATAATATAATGTTTGTAAACATCCTAATGGCGACCTCTAACCTCCAACATATCACACATACCTACAAGGCTGATTGTGACAGAATCCCTAATAAGTTTTAGTTCTAGAAACTTTAATCATTAATAAATATGTTTTTTAACTAATGGGTAATAACTATAAATAAAAAGACAATGTCTACATTGAAGCCTGGCCTTATAATCATACAACAAGGTAAGCATTTTTAAAAATTAGACACAACAAACTCTCTACTTTTTTTAATCTAAAACAATTATCTAATAAATATCTAGTCATAATAATTAAATTATGTACTCACCATATTCCCCAAACTGTAATTTAGACTGTGGTGCAGCGAATACAACAGAGAGAACAAAGAGGACAGATAATAAAATAAATATTCTCATGTTGACGCGTGTACACTTACAAGAAGCACGCGCAAATGCGCTAGCCAACATGGCGGACCAATCGTATTGCTTTTACTTGCGAAATGCATCTCCTTTTACAGATAATGTGGGGAATAATAAGTTGCAATTAATTGGCGGCTTACATTTACAATATTATAATATTATCTATTATAATTGAATAAATGTCAAATAAGTTTTTATGCGATATTATTCATTTCGATTAGATCATGATTAGATTTTTAGTTAAGTGTTAATTATTTCGTAGCCAAATGAACAGCATCGGATAAACCTATTTTTGCGGGTGGAGTGGTAAAAAAGATTTTATTGATTATTTTCAGGATTTTTAAAGAATTAATAAAAAATAATTAAATTTACCTAAGCGTAAATCGGTATTCGATGTTCCTTTTCTTTTTTCAATAGTTTTATCTCAAAAAATACATTAAGTACCTAATTGAAACAATGGAAAATTCTAACAACTGAAAGTCTCTACATAGTTATTTTGAGAAGGTCTTTATTAAACTACTTACCTTCCCATATTATATTAGCTAATCTTAATATATATAAATCTCGTGTCACAATGTTTGTCCTCAATGGACTCCTAAACCACATAACTGATTATAATAAAATTCGCAAACCATGTGCAGTTCGATCCAACTTGAGAGATAGGATAGGTTTTATCCCGGAAATCCCAGGGGAAAGGGAACTATGCGGGGTTTTCTCTGAAAACGCGGGCGAAGCCGCGGGCGGAAAGCTAGTACTTACTATAAGTACCTATTATATTACATTGATAAATAATTTTGCAATCCTTATAAGTCTTAGATCATTAATGATCTAAGTTATAAGTTATAATTATGAAACTAAGCACACACCTTCATGCATCTACTGGAATGTAGTACGAGCTGTGACTTATAATTTATGGCACATGGTAATTAAAACAGACGATATATTCGAAGATAAAACACGTATGAACAGTTAATTTTAAAGCAGACTTTAAAATTAATTTTGCTGCCGATAATTTAAAGGAAGTAATTTATTATAGCACCATAAATAAATGATTATTAAATCTGTGCCAATTTAATTTGTAATTAATCATTGAGGTTTTCGTTTAGACATTTTTAAAGAGCATAGACTATTTTATATTTCTTAAAAAATGTTACTTAATTAGATTGAAAAATAAAAAGTCGAGAAACATTGTAAAGGCATTTTAATAAATAAAATATCTATATTTAACATTAACAATTAAAAACCTATACTAAAACTAGTTAACACAATTCACCACATATTCCTAAACGGGTCGTAAATGGGATACCTCCATAAGTTGTAATTTGGCGCGTTACGAATATGCCTCAACGGCCAAGGTGTTGCCATATTATGTAGTTCAGAAAAATCGGGAAACATTCCCCTTAAAGATACAATAGGAGGATTAAATAACCAAGGATTTAAATTGGGCATTTCAGAATCTGAGCTCCAAACTTTGGTTACTGGCGGGTTGGATCCTGTTCTGTAAGTTGTGACAAACATGCCACGTGGTGCTATTTTGTTGTCTTTACTAAAACTGTTTATATTTCCTTTCTTTTGATCAGCTACAGGATAGTAATGGATGCCGCTCATGGATGAAACTTTGCCATTCCGTGACGTCACTTGAGCTACGCTGGTGACTCCGAGGTTTCTAGAATTTTCTGGCATAACAAATTTCATGTGAACACCATTTTCAGATTTTCCATGAACACCATTTTGAGATTTTCCATCCAATGCACCTGAAATTAAACACAGAAACATTAATTCAGAAGTATGAATTTGATTGATTTAAAATGACCAAATTGGACCAAAAACTCGACGAATCACTAATAATTAATTAACAAAAAAAAAAACAAGACCACATTATCATTATATAATGTTACATATATCATACCTGCAACCGATGATTTAAATAAAACAGCGATTAAAATTAATATTGAACTTGATATATTCGTCATAATGCGGTATGGATTCAAATGCTGCCCGATGATCACAGCATCCGCTTATATTCACCACAAACTACAATCTCGTTTATAGCCAAACTAACGGGACTTAATAAATGTTCTAAAGTATCTAATATCTCAGTGACACGAAAAGATATATAATATACCATTAAGGCTTGTCACTTATTCGCAAACTATGCGTTGTCTTTTTATTATTTAACAGTATTTTTATTAGCTTTTTGTACATTTAGGTCAGATTTTAATATACTGTAAAATCTATATTAAGGTCGAATTTAAACTGTTATAGAGTTAATTAATTCATAATTATGGGTGTTCCGAATTCCAAAACACAAAAATATCCATAAAAGGCGACACAATGGTCATTTGTTTCCGTCGCCTTTTTTAACAATAAAGTTTTAGGACACAATAATCGTATATTTTAGCTTATATCTATTTATATGTTAATTTTGTTTTTATTAAATATTATTAGCCATGACTATCCCACTGCTAGGCAAAGGCCTCTCTTCCCTCAGTCCACTTCTCCCAATTTTGAGCAATTTTCCTCCAATCCGGTAAATTTCTTAAAGCATTCAAAAATAATATTCATTTGTGATTATATAAAAGGCTGGGTAATGTAATGCTAGAATGCCACTTTAAAACTCTAGACTAGTATGATAAGAAGTTAAGAAATTGCAAACGTGTGTTTAATTTAAAATTTATATTTATAAAAAAAAAAAAAAAAAAACAATTTTCTATCACCAAGACACGCATATTATTGACGTCTGCGATTGTATAATCTAGATGTGAGATTGTCTTGAGTTTTTTTTAACCAACTTCTTTGTCTTTATCCCTATCTTTCAGTCTCTCGTCTTTGTAGTATCCCCACGGAATAAAATCAATAGGGTTTATGTCCGCGGACCGTGGAGGCCAGTTTAAAGGGCAAAGATACCCTGAAAGATGGATTTGTCGTTGCAGCCTGCGCATGCGCCGGTGACGCCTGCCTTAAAGCCTGGCCTCCACTGTCCCTCGACCTAAACCCCATTGATTTGTTTCAATGGAGATACTAAAAAGACCTCGGCTACTTGAGATAATGCCACAATTTGAACGAAATAACCCGGAAATTCATAGTTGCAGAAGAAACCATTAAAAATAATAAAAGGGCATTCAGACATTTAAAAGACAACTTTTTACGGTGATGTAGCACTTACATTGAGCAACAGCGGAGTTATTTTAAAAATTTCTGGTCATTAAAAACCTATTTATTGGTTTTAATGATCATCATGTTAATAAAATTTTTGCACTAACCACATTTAGATTCCAATTTTTCAATTGAAGCCTTCTGAATAATAAAATGAAATTTTTAGGGTAGCTACATGATAGATAGAGCAAGTTTTTAAAAGCCAAATGGAAAATTTTTTTTATGTGATTTTATTTTTTTATGGGCCCTTGAAGTTGAGAACATACTGGGTAATTTTATCTTTCTTGGCATTTTTTTTTATATTCCATTCGAATATCTAACGATAGTAAATGTTACCATACTGAATTGGCCTATCTTTCAGCTTAGCACACAAAAAAAATCAAGCATCTAGCGCAATAATTGACGTCACCATGAGTGAAAATATCATTGTACTCAGCGATAGATGAAAAATTGAAAAAAATGTCATTACTCCGAAAATACGAAAAATCACATAACATACATGGGGGTGATTCGGATAGCCCTCTAGGTCCTCTACCTCCCAGCTTCCGTTCATCACTACTTTTTGGGACACCCTGTATAGAGAGGTAGAGATTTTGATGAATATGTGTATGATGTAAAAGTTAACACTATGTAACAGTATAGTATTATATTATCTCTGAGATATTATCTGTCTCGTCACTGATAAAATATAGAGTCTAGAAAGGGCACGCCAGCAAATACAAGCAGGCTCTTCGATACACAGCTTCGATACGATCGACTTACTTAAAAATATTAATCAAATTAAAAGAGTAAGTATAAATCAAACAATGAATCAATTTTAATTTTTTATTGGCAAAAAGGTACTTACACAAAAGCTACCCACATCTTTATCCAAAAATATAACAGAAAAGAAGTCACAAAAAAATTACGTTTACTGGGATCACGCGGTAATCGCGACGAAACAAACATTGGAAAAATCTTCATCATGATCATCAAATACAATACAATATCAAAACAGCAATGCTTTATTTTTGTATAAGAGGAGGCAACAGAGCAGACGCGTCACCTGATGGTTAGTTTTCAATGCCGGGGACATTGTGAGTGTGTTGTGTCTTTGAGGTAAGAGTTGCTCTTTCTTGAAGGTCCCTAAGTCGTAACCGTTTGGAAATACCGTATGAGGAAGTTGGTTCTATAAGACCTTTGTGCGCGAAAAGAAGCTTCTTTTGAAGCGCATATGGGTTATATGTTTAGTGTATTCTGAGGTTAAGTTTTATTGTAACATTCTCAGAGCAATAAAAAAGTATTAAATAAATACTCTACGAACAAGAAGACGACACACAAAGTACTACTACCTCGATGCTATTCAAGAGGGCTAATCTCTTATGTGCTCGTAAGATTTTTGTACTTCAATTAATTAAACGGTTTCACCGCCTAGAGGTACCGAAAAATAATAATCCCTTGAATACTAAAAGAAACTATCGTGTACCTGTACCTTACACTAAGACTCGCTTTGCACAAAGGCAGTCTTATTACCTAGCACCCATCCTCTATAATCGTTTCAGTTTATATATTAAAAATGCTTTTGATCTCACTAATTATAAAATGATACAAAAGCTAAAAGAATGGCTTTTACCACTCGATTATTATGAAATGGAGCACCTGTTAATGCCCACATATACAAAACAAACACCAAATATATAAAGGAAAAAAATAAATAATTTTCTTTAATTTTATTGACTTATAATAATTAATTTAAAATGTTATTTTTTTTTTTACTGTCTCTATAAACTTTATTTTATTTGTTAAAAACGACATTGGAATGTATTGAAAATATAATAAGCCTCATAATGAACTCTCACATTATTCACACATACATACGCACATACAAACACACACACACACACACACACACACACACACACACACACACCCACACACACACCCACACCCTACCTACACTACGTCTTCAAAATACACATTTTTTTTTAAATCTTTAATTCTATAAAATATACTAACTAGTCAAATAATTATTTTGATTGTATTAATTGTTTTAATTGTATTAATTATTTTAATTGTCTTAATAATTATTCTATATGCTATTATGGAACTAAATCGTTTTAAATATTATTATAATTTATTATTATTTTTCATCTGTCAACATTAAGTAAAAATTTTCTTTTGTAACTAATTACTAATGAACTATTCTGATGTAATGTATCGGGAAGGCACAGACTCCTGAAACACAGCGAAAGCTATATTGGGAGTCTGGGGTCTATATTCTGATGTAAGGAAGCTTGTTCAATAAATGATTTTTTTTTTTTTTTATTTATTAAAGTCTGTCTCTAAAATTAATTCTTAAGAAAACTATTGACATTTAAGGAATACGGTTGGTCTAAATTCTAAGGATTTTGAGACAACCATATAGTCATATTTTAATATTAAATCTCCAAAAAATCAACTTTCATATAACGGTTATCTCAGAAATGTTTATCTCAAATTAGGAAGGTGCTTTTTTAAATTTCCTTAAATCAAATATGACTCAGTGGCAAGTAGCAACTGTATATGCAAACAGGTTTCTGTATAAAATAAATAAACAAGACATAATATAATTAAACTACTTCGGCCCACATATGTGACATTCACGATTATAGAAGTTATTAGATAAAATCGCTAAATTAAACATATCTTCCATGAAAATTACCATAACTTCAATTTATGTCAACAAATTTTGGATTTTCAAATAAAATACATTTTTAAGTGCAGTCTTTATTACAATGGTTTAACCATTATTACATTAAAATACTTAAATGACTAATTCACAGTCTTAAGTTTAATAATAACCGTTATTATTAGAATATGTCTGTGCTACTTGAATGCCTGGCCCGTTTATGGCTACACTGTTTTGAACTGAACCTTGGTTAACATTGTAAGCATTGCTTGTTCTGTATCCACCAACGTTCTGAGCTACAGCAAATTGTCCCTGATTTCCGTACCCTTGTGTTGAGGAAATGGCAGATTGGTATCCTCCTAAGTTATCACCTCTAGAAATAGCTGTACCATAGCCATGACCGTTACTATTTGTAGTAGCAATGGTGGAGTCATAGCCGTTGCGTCCAAGACTGTTCACGGAAGAAATTGCCGTTTGCGACTGTCCGTTATTCTGTACAGCACTTACAGCTGAACCCATCCCGTCGATAGATTGAGCAGAGGAAACAGCTGATCCAATATTGCCGAAGCTTTGAGCGGAAGCAGAGTTATACGACCTTCCTCCTGAGTTGAATGTAGCGGCGGATGCTTGCTGGAAATCTTGAGGTACTGTGTGTCTATATTGATATTGGGGTTTCCAGTTTGATTGAGGGTATGTTTGAGCGTATCCTACACCGCGAGCGTAGGTGTTCCCATCAGCTGATCCAAAACCACCGCCGTAAGCTTGAGCGTTTCCAGTTTGGAATGAATTTCCATAGCTGCTTGTATGTTTGATGCCACCAATGTCGCTGCTGAAGCCACTGCCGAAACCGAACGCTATACTAGGAGGCTGAGCTTGTCTTAAATAGATTCCAGGATGACCTGAAAAAATAAGATTATTTTTAGAATAAGCAATCTCTGAATGTTGTGAAAAATCTTATTATAAAGAAGGATATTGACAAAATTGTCGTTAAGTGCATGATTGTGACGTAATCTGAAGTAGAATATGCAAATAATACAATCACGATGTTCAATCAATAACTTATGCACTGAATAATGTTTACAATAGATCAGTGTTAACAATAGGTAATTTCGTTTGGATTATCACTTACCCAGCCACGGCGCGGCTTTGCTCACAGCTAGGATAGCCAGGAGGGTTGTCAGTTTTGAGATCATTTTTAGTTTGATGAGTACCTTTCTCGTTGTGAATACTAACCTACCATTTCTCTTAGTTTTTATATATCATAAGTTCCCCCACCAACTAGGTCAGATTCGTGTGAGGCATTGACACTCAAAAATTTATCACAAACCTTACGGTACAATAATTTATCTGTGATCCTATAAATATTTTGGATAGTAATATTAAATGCTAATTGACACGATGGGTAACATCATAAAGTTTTTTGCAAGTCTCATTTCACAAGGTTTGCCGGAAGGACATAGTTTGCTTAAATTATTAAAATATTGTGGTAACCACAAACAGCTTTGAGTTCTTAAATTACCACATCAAATATGCAAATGTGTAATATAATAAACGATAATGTATTTTGACTCCTTGATAGAGGCAATTATGACATTGGAGAGGATAAAAAAGCAAGCGATTTGTTTTATGTATTGATTTATTAAATAGTTCGCAGTTCAACGTTCGATATATTTTGTAATACATTTCGTCATAAAAATAATCATGACAATTTATTATGCATGGAACTGGTAATGGTGTATTTGAAAGTGATAAATCTCGAACTCTCTGTGATTGATGTTGAAGACAAACATTTTAAAGAAATTAATTATTTATCAGCAGAGTTTTATATCCTTCGTAAAGTAGCTATTATAATTGTGAACATAATATATTTTTACGTGAACGATAAAACAACAAAAAAGATACCACATTTTATACTCATATTTGCTTAATACATAGTTATATTTATTTCAACCCTACAGTCCGTAAATCTACTAGTTCAGTCTTTCTTACTTGCAGATCTTTCATAATGTTCATCACCATCATACTGTTCATCATAACCGCCTCCAAATCCGCCTCCGAATCCTGTTAAACCATAACCATTTCCAGTATTTGCCAAGTAATAGTTTCCATTGTATTGATTATTGGATGGACCATAGCCGCTCCCGAAGAAGGGCCTATATGGTCTGTTATATCCGTGGTTTGGATAGCCTTGGTATCCATTGTACTGATTGTAATTAGGGTTATAACCACCGTAACCACCAGACGCTGAAGATTGAGATTGACTAATACCTATATTGATAGGCGGGTATGGGTATTGGTTGCCTTGATAGCCTCCTTGGTAGCCCTGGTAGCCTTGGTAACCCCCATAGCCCCCGTAACCTTGATGGCCTCCAAAACCTCCGTAATTGCCAAAGCCTCCTCCGCAGGATCCGAAGTGACAACGTCTTTTCTTGTGTAAATGTCTTGCGTCTATATTATTATCTTCGTAGTCATTTCTATTTTGCGCATCTGAAATTGCAAAATGGAGTTTAACTACATTGTTAACAACAGATTAAATAATAGTTAGTTTAACCAAACATACCTAATTAAAATTTGTCAAATTATTTGTGAATATTACCTATGCTATTTTACTAAAAAAAATATTTATAAGTACCTATTTTTAATTAAAAGGTGTTGTCATTTAGCTATATTTTCTATGAGAATAAAAAAAATACATATATGTATATACGTATTGTACGTATTCAAACGTGCTAAATTATTATAAACAGTAATCTATGTACAATGTCAAAACGGGACTCTATAATGAGAAAAAATAATAACATTGGACCGTAAGCTTTGTAACAACAAAAGCTCTAAGAACATTTATATAACGGTGCCAATATCATATTGTACTGGCTATGAAGTTAATTATACAAAGTCGCTTTCCGCTCTTTGTTGGTCTGTCTGTTTATGCTTAGATTTTTAAAATTATACGCAACGGATTTTTATGCTATTTTTTAAAAAATGTAATGGTTTTGGCAAATGTTTAAGTGTAAGTTTTAAGCAAATCGGGCGAAGTCCACGGTAAGCTGGTCTATTCTAATACATATTATGTATTATTAAGAGTAAAGGTTTTGTATGTTTGTAACAAATTGGTTCAAAAAGTGCTGGATGGATAAAACTTTACAGTACTATAGCACATAAGACATAAATTATTGCCAATGGGCGATACCGTGCGGCACAGCTAGTGATGAATAAGATACAAATTAATACCTGCAGCAGAAACAAGGCTCCAACCAAGGCAGACCAGGAAAATCACAAGATACTTAGACATTTTGTTTGCTTTGTGAAGACATTCGGCGGGTCAAACGGTTATATATTATTTGATGCAAGGGCACCGCCTACGCCTTTAACATTGACATTGCAAATTTAAAGCTAACTTCCTCCGGAAGTATACAAAATACCCTTATATGGAATATTAGGCGGAAGACATTTTTATTTAATTAAAAAGTCCTCACATATGTTATTTAGAATGAATAATTTTGCATAAATTGATGAGTTAACTGGAACGGCAGAAAAATAGATTTATGGAAACTGGTTCATGATTCACGCAAAATCGATATATGTATCGAGTTTCTTTTATGTTTTAATAAATTGGTTCTATAAAAATTAAATTACAATTAAATACGAATATTTCTTATTTACGTTATACGAATTATTGACGGTTTCTCATCAGAAATAGTACGCCAACGTAGTTAGGAAAAGGGACAGTAATAATATCAGTGTGTAGGTATTATTTTTCTTTACTAGTGTGCAAAGTGAAGAATCGCAGATTTTACGGTTTTATCATTTACGTTAATTTAAGGTGATAACCTGTGGTGATAACACAGGATTACCAAGGAGGTAGCCTACATTAAACTCAATAAAAACTGTAAATATCCTCTACACAGATTCTCTATGTCTTTACTCAATTATTATGTCATGTAATGTCATAACGTTTATCACTCTTCACAGTATGGAGGAAGCATAACGTAAGGCATAACGTATCAAATTAATGTGCAATCTTGTATAAAAAATTATCTTTTTCTTAGAACATAACATTAAAACGGTTCGACCAATTAAAAGTCTAGCAAAAACTAAGCACTAGTAATAAAATCAGGAACACTATAATAAATGTCTAAAATTATTTGCCTTGAATACTAACGATATGCTAACTCTAGTTTATGAAGTTTATAGATACTCAGCGGGTTCAACAACCTTATGTATTAATAATAATTTGTTATCTATGGTTCTATAAGATTGCTCTTAATTTAAGGATTTTTTTAACATTCAAAAACAAAATTCATAAACAGATAAGTTATTGAATTAAAAAAAAAAAAACAAGAAAGAAACAGATATTTCGTAAAACTTGCATTTATTTAAAACTAAACATTATGTCATAAATAAAATCTATAACTAGTACTAATAAATAATTGAAATTGAAATAATTGGAGGCCTTTGTTCAGTTGAGGATGTGCAACGACGGACAACTTAATAATATTGTAATGTCCTTTTAAATTAATACATTTAAAAGCTTACGTTATAATAATATAATTATAAAAAAACTGTCTGTAACGCTAATCCTCAAAATGGCTGAACTGGTTTTGATAGGAACTTTGTTTTTCACTGATAGATCTGGTGATATGGTGACTAAAGCTTCGTCTAGTTTTAATGTGCCTATATTCTGTTATTAACTATATGCAGGAACGGACGAAAATAATTTATTAATAGGTACTATCTTTCGTTGCATGTTCATTTATTAGTTAATTTGGTATGACAATTCTCTATGGTTTTTCTTATGTCTTTGGTTTCCCAGACCTCGAAATTGCTATCGAGATAGCGTCTCCGGAGTCACTTTTAGAGTTACTTATGGCGGCATTACTATTGCAATTATCACATGGTAATTTGCCAAAATCATCTTCATTATCTTGTCTTATGTCCTGAGAATGTGGGAAATTCTGCGGTCCAGGTCCCCAATTGTTTCCAAATCTATGATGCCAGGGTGGAGGAGGTCCTGGTGGCCAGAACGGAGGTGGTGGTGGCCAGAATGGTGGGTGAGGGTGTCCGTTCGGACCACAATCTTCAGCAGATCGCTGCAAGCGGTTAATTAGGATGCTTTCTGAAAAAAATACCATATTTTTTATGAAATATCAATATATTTTATAACATTTTCTTATTATTGTTTTTGATTTTATAAAATTTTACAATTGTAGATATTTAAAATTTTCTTTGATTATCTCAATCGAAAATTAATTCATATTTTTATATTCATATGCAGTTTATAAAAGTGAACAAATAAAAATGTCAGATAAAAATATCGCCTAAATATTTTTTATAATCTGTATTTAAATTATAGATAACTGTCAACTTACGATTATTATCTATGGGCAAACAGGTGGCCACATAAAATGCCGCGAAAATTATAAAGCCTAACCTCAACATTCTGGTGTGTTTCGGAGATATGCTAAAAAAACGGAGATGCAACAAATTTTATATACTTTTCAACAATGTTTATTAGACAAATTGACAGTCTTACTAAGAATTCCCAATAACGCCTAGATGATAATAAAAAATGTAAAGTGATATTAAATCAGATTACATATCCTCGAAGTTTGTTTTTGATGTAATATGTTTGTCGGACAATGTTTGACAATTTAATTAGTGATTTAAAAAGGATTTTCCAATGTACCTACATGATTCCATACTTAATATATCCGTATTTACTACGACGACACTTGTTTGGGTAATTTTTTAAGAAATGATAATGTTAATATCTTCTTTGAACTGAGATGTTAACTTATATCTTTTCTAGAAAATAATTAACATAAATAAAAAATAGTTTGGAAAATCCAAAAGTGCACGCCTCATAATCTCATCCTTTACAATAAAATTGATTATTTATAAAGAGTACACTATAAATACAAAAAAGAAATAAAATAAAACAGTTGGAAAAGTAAAGAAAGCGGTACCGTAATAATTGAGCTATTTTTCTTGTGGCCCCACCTAGATGTGAAACTGCGCAGGTTTAAGGGACTGACTTCCAATTTATTTTTTTAAACCTTGGCTTATACATAGTATAAAGAATCGAGTTTATAATGGTGAATTTTGAGTAGGTACACTATAAATATAAAAAAAAGTCGATATTTTTTTTGTTTATTTAATAACAATTAAACCACATCGAATCAGACCCTGAAAAATGAAAGGGTTCTATTCCTGAGCATACTCAAGCGTAAGAGAAAAAAAAAGACTCGATTAGTAAAGTATTTCGGTCGCTATCGTGTTAACAAGAAAATCCTCCGCACATACAGACACACTCCACGTCGTCCAGGACGTCCAAGACAGAACTTTTTTAAACTGTTTTTTAACTAGTTTAAATAACAAAAATGACATCAAAAATATCATGAATGTTAAAAATAGTGTTTTTTCTTAATATGTGTGTGTATGTATTATCTTACAAGTGCAATGTATGATACATAAAGACATTTTAAGTTTGAAAAATCAGATGTTTTGCGCGAAGTGACAGTAGTACCCACCTCAACGCTTCGCTTATGAGGCGTGCAATACCTATCGCCAAATGTGTTGCTAAGCGCCAATCCCGATAACAGCTCGACTAAACAACCATTTTTTATATTTTTGTAAAGACAGTTTTTATGAGAGAAAACTGACAAAAGACACATTGAGCGGTGATATAGGGTTTTAATAGTAACTAGCTTCCGCCCGCGACTCCGTCCGCGCGGATGTCGGTCTCCGCGTGGATGGTTTATTTATCCATTTTGAGTAACTCTGACAATGACATCTTATAAATATCTATTGGACGCAATTCCCAAATACGGCTAGGCCTATAATAATACGCAACGTGTGTTCGCGGTTCTACGGAAAAACGTCTATGGATAAAACTGAAAAATTAAGATTATTTTTTTTTCTACGTATTTTTCCAGAATCAAAAGTATCCTATTTTACGCCCAGGATAATAAGGTATAATTATACCAAGTTTCATCGAAATCGAACCGCTAGTTTTCACGTGATGCCTTCACATACAGACAGACAGACAGACAGACAGACAGACAGACAGACAAAAATTTTTTTAATGACATATTTGGGTTTGGTATAGATTCAGTAACACCCCCTGCTATTTATTTTTTCAATATTTTCAATGTACAGAATTGACCCTTCTACAGATTTATTATATGTATAGATTAATAATTTTATTGCTAACCATAAAGAGATAAGAGATTAAAACTACTGTGTGCATTTTCTTTTGTTACATTTTCTTATTTGTAAATAAATAATTACTAATGAAGCTGATGTTAATTGTTTGATTTGTAGCGTCGACAAGCCAATTTATGAGTTATCGAATTCTAAGTGAACGCTAAGAAAGTTCACACGGTAACTCATATATAAACAGTTCGTGCGCTATGCACAGAGAGTCAAGGGCTTGTCGGGACGCGGGTGGGTCGCATTAGGTCGAATATTAATTACATACGAATAAATATATGTAATTTAACAAAATATAACCTTTGCGTAGTAATTTCATCTTTTATTACACCCGCACATAATAAGACCCTCCATTGGTGACTCCCGGCGAAAAGTGAACATTATTATAGTGAATTGCATAGATATCGTTTGTTAATAATTAAAAATGAATCCGGCAGTTCCAGTTCGAGCAGTTTCGTCGGTACAGTATACCCTTCTCGAGCAGTTAGCACAACTAAAGCAGCGGGTAAACCAGCTGGAATGTGCAGGCTCGAGAGGCAAATCGTTTAGCGGTCGAAGGTATGGAAATAGCACGCATCGTTCCGCATCTCAAAATCACGATCGTGCAGGAATATCAAAACAGAGAAGACCAAATTGGTTAATGGTTATGTTATTACCATTACCGCTATAAGAACAATGCCAGCAAGTGCTTTCAACCTTGTGTGTGGCGGAAGCAGCATCTATTAAGTTTTTAGTGGACACCGGCGCAATCAGAAATGTTTTAATTTTACCAGTGTCGAAAAATAACCGATCCGCGAGTGAGTTTACTGTGTAGTGATTATTACGATAAAAAATCGAGTTTTGAAATAGATAGCAGTCTTGAGTATGTAAGTAAATTACGAGATACTATTAGGAAATATCAGTCAGTAGCTATTAGGCAGAATGTAAGACGGAACATATATATTCACCCCGATTTAGAAAAATGCGATTATGTTTTTGTAAGAAACGACGCAGTGCGTAAGCCTCTATAACCAACATACGACGGTCCTTATCGTGTGCTGAGTCGAGAGGAAAAGGTATTTTATTCAAATGACTGGCAGGAAAGTTAGAATATCTGTAGACCGTCTAAAACCTGCACATTATTTGAATGATGATAGTGATACGACATCTGGGGCAGATACTGAGGTTCCATTACAAATTCCAAGTAGCGAATTGCCTAATACACATACCACGCGTAGTGGAAGAGCTATACGATTACCAGTACGATTTAGGTAATAGTATTGTATTTGTAATTGTAACAACTATTTTAAATTTATTAGAATTACGATGATTATAAGTATTCATATAAGACTTCATAGAAATGTATAATAAATACTTAGTAATCAACACATCGTATTTAATAAATAATAGCACTTGTGAAATTTGAAACGAGTTCATTGTTAATGGTTTAACGTTTTAGGTACCTATGGTATTTCAAATTTATGTTTGTGTTGAGTTTTTATTGAAATGTTTACTACTTACTTAGAAATTTAAGTATACTTTTGATTTATGGATTTTGAGTGTATGGTAATAGTTTTTGTAATATTAAACGACACAAGTGTAAAGAATGTATTGAGATTTGAAATGTTGATGTTACTAAGTGTTAAATGACGTGTAACAATTATCGCACGCCACTTAGAAGACCCAACCGAGTTTTTGTAATAACATAAATAGTTTAACGAAATTAGGTGTTAACTGTTAACCACTTGTATACGTTATGATTGATTTATATTGTGAACATTTTTTATACTTTATATTGTAAACATTTTGTAACCTTATATAGCGACACTTTATATACACCCATCTGTTTATTGTTTAGTTTAGTTTTATTGTAAGTTTTTTTACTTGTATACCCTTTTTTATTTTTAAGGGGGGAATGATGTAGCGTCGACAAGCCAATTTATGAGTTATCGAATTCTAAGTGAACGCTAAGAAAGTTCACACGGTAACTCATATATAAACAGTTCGTGCGCTATGCACAGAGAGTTACGGGCTTGTCGGGACGCGGGTGGGTCGCATTAGGTCGGATATTAATTACATACGGTTAAATATATGTAGTTAACGAAATATAACCTTTGCGTAGTAATTTCATATTTTATTACACCCGCACATAACAAGCCCCTACAGATTAATTGAATATAATAATATTTAATTAATTATTATCATAAAGTTCTTATAATGTCTGCTAAAGATGAAGAGTTGAAGGTCCTATTATCAAAAAAGAAATAAGCATTAAAAATTAGGTTCGTCTATAATTAAAAGTATCATCTCTATAAAATTATTAGATCTTGCATTTAAACAATTAGGTTCATAAAATACACCAATTAATTCATACAAACGCTCAAATCGGATGTTTGGTTTTACAAATAAAATCTTGAATACGGTCATCACGTTACCTAAAGGCAATTTGTTTATAAGGTGTCTTTGCTAAGATTTTATTTGTACAATCAAACATCCGATTTGATTTGCGTTTGTTTTGTATGAAGTTTACTAGATACTAATTTACTTTCATGACATTTAGATGATCCTTTAATCTAGACACGCGGCAGCGTGTCAAGCCGAGTTCAAGCGAAGAGAACTGGCGAGCAGCAGCCGTGTGTATATTTACACGAACCATTTCGAGCCACTTTTCACCCCCTTATAACTCGAAAACTATTTAAGTTATATAAACTAAATTTGGTACATATCAAGAGGACCTCAAGATAAACAAGAACCTTAAATTTCATAAATACAGATTAAACAGTTGCGTAGATATTAATATCCAAAAATTGCAATTTTTAAGACTGACTGACTTATAGACATATACAAAACCTAACCCACTTCCAGATGACCTAGAAAGTTCAAATTTTGTAGTCAACTAGGTAATAGTGAGTGTACAAAGGAAAAAATCAGAAAATACTGAATTTATTTGTATTTAATTTTTTTTTCAATGACATAAATTTTGTTTGTATGGAAAAATGGAAAAGTTTAAAAAAAAAGAAAATAGTATATTCACCTTACTAGTCTTAAAAAATAGATCAAAACTAATCAGTGGCCGAAAAAAATTTTGAAATCCATCAATAAATGACTGAGATATAGATTATTGAAGTTTACATATGTATGCGTACTTTAATCTGAAAATTAACTTTTTGATTCTATATTATGTGATTAAATATATTTTTGCTATAGTTTCCAGGTATATATTTATGTTTTACGTACATAGGCAAAACATTGTATTTTATAATGCTACGCTCAAATTATATTACCATATTATAAAAATTTTATAATTTATAATTCATTTCAATACTTCACTATTTATTCACATCATTATATTATTATTTCCTATGTAATAATTTATATAGTTGCATCTAAATTATGTTATTATTCTATTGTTATTTTCCTATATATAAAAAATGGTTAAAAATATTTATTTAAAAATTGGTTTGTTTAATGCTGGATCATTATGTACAAATCATGATGAGTTCCAAGTCGCTTTTGAGAAACATATGCCTGATATCTTCGCAATTAATGAAACCTGGCTACGAAAAGGTCATGAAGGGCAAGCTCCGCGTCTCCCTGGTTATACTTTTCGTCACATTCCTCGCCCACCAGGCACGCGATCACGTGGTGGTGGAGTAGGATTTTTTATTAGTCAACAGCTTTCTTTTCGTATATGTAAACACCCTAATAGTAACATTAATCACTGTATTGAACAGATGTGGATATCTGTCAATATCAATTGCAACAAGATATTAGTTGGGACTGCTTATCGTCCACCTTGGCAAAGTATAGACATTTTCTTTGACGCTCTTTCGGAATCGCTTTCTTATTTTTCCGATTTTGATAACATTGTTTTACTTGGAGATTTCAATATCAATATTCATAATAGTCAGAGTAGTATGTCGGTTAGTCTCAAACAATTCCTTCAGTGCTGTGGTTTAGATAACCACATCACTGAACCAACACATTTCACATCTCACAGCGAATCTACTCTCGATTTACTATGTACAAATATGTCTGTTTTTTCCACACTCGTTTGCCACATCCCTGAGCTCGGCGGTCATGCTATGGTCTTTGCGAACTTTAAAATTAAAAAACCTAAATCAATTAGTACTTTTATCACTTACAGACCTTTAAAAAATATCAACTTGATGGATTTCAATAACGACCTTGCCTCAATTCCTTGGAACGATGTTTGCCAAATGCTAGACGTAAATGATATGGTGACTGCTTTTAATTCATATATTATGTCTCTGTTTAATAAACATGCTGCTAAAACCACCATTTTGCTCAAGAATAGACGCTGTCCATGGCTTACTAGTAATGTCAAACATCTGATGTCGGTTCGGGATGATGCACTCGTTAAATACCGTAAAACAAAATGTGAGAAAGACAAGATTTATTATAAATCATTAAAAAGTTTTGTCAATATATGTTTGCATCAAGAAAGGATCTCATTCTATGATTCCCATATTAATGCTCATTTACAAAATAGCAAAGTTTTGTGGAAAAAATTAAAGAGTCAAGTTTTACCTAATTTTAAAGCTAGTGCCGTTTTGCCTGACCATCTTCGAGATCCAGATACGATTAACTCACATTTTTTAAATATTCCTGGAACTGGCAATGTAGATCAATCCATCCTTGACTACTTTAGTAATAATAATTACGGCAAAGGTGTCTTTAAATTTGATCTTGTTGATGAGAATGCCGTAGCTAAAATTATCATTACTTTGAAGTCCAATGCTGAGGGTTATGATGGTATTCCTAGAGATATGATTTTACTCACACTTCCTACGACACTTAAGGTAATTACAGCTATTATAAATCGCTCTCTAGCTACATCTACGTTCCCATCTATTTGGAAAATTGCGCTCGTTCGTCCTTTGCCTAAAACTGACAACCCAGGGGACTTTAAAGATCTCAGACCTATAAGTATACTTCCATTTCTATCTAAGATACTCGAAAAGGTTGTTTACTTTCAAGTTGTGAAATACTGTGAAAAGCACAATATTTTTCCTGAGCTGCAGTCGGGGTTTAGAAGGCAACGAGGCACTACAACAGCTTTGCTCAATGTCACCGATGATCTACTAGCTAATCAGGATGAGGGATATGCGACAGCGTTAGTACTTTTAGATTTCTCTCGAGCTTTTGACTGTTTAAATTTGCAGCTTATGGTCGCTAAGCTTTCCTTCTATGGGTTTGACAATAGTTCCTTAGATTGGTTTCAAAGTTACCTAGGAGGTCGCTCACAGAAGGTTATTGTTAATAATAATGATGGTTCGACTTGTACATCCAGTGAACTTTTCGTGACACGAGGTGTACCTCAGGGATCCATTCTAGGTCCACTTCTGTTCATAATATATGCAGCAGATATTACTAATTGCATTAGCCTATGCAAATATCACATCTATGCAGACGACCTGCAGGTATATTTGCCTGTGAACTGTGAAGATTTGTCATCCTCTTTAAATAAAATCTCTCAGGATTTAAATGGTATATCACAATGGTCATATAATAATTCATTAGTGCTGAACCCTAATAAATCAAAATATATGATTGTTGGATCCAGGCGACAAGTGCAAGCAATAGAGAACTCTAATATTTCTCTTTATATTGAAAATGTTCCCATACAGAAGGTTGATGAGGCTCGTAATTTAGGTGTTACTTTCGATAAACATCTCAACTTTGAAAGCCATGTCCTTGAAGTCGTGCGCAGTTGCTTCTATCGATTAAAAGTGATTTACAAATTTCGACCTTACATAAACACTAACCTCCGTATCCTTTTAGCTGAATCTCTGGTATTATCTAAGTTGAATTATTGTATCAATGTGTATGGCCCTTGCTTACTTCAACGCTCGCAACGTCTTATTCAGAGAGTGCAAAATGCCTGTGTTAGATACTGCTTCAATGTCCCTCCGAGATCACATATAACACCTTTCTTAAACTCCGCCAAAATGCTTAACATGAAAGGTAGACAAGATCTATATTTGGCTTGTCTACTTTTTGATCTGTTCAAATCCAAGTGTCCTTCTTATCTGTACCAAAAATTAAGATGGAGGAAAGATCATGGTCGGAATCCAGTAAGGAGCGTAACTAACGCACTGTCCGTCCCTCGGCATCGATCGCGAGCTTTCCGTGGTAGCTTTAAGTACTGTGCGACGAAGTGTTGGAACAATATTCCACCGCCGATTAAACAAGTGTGCTCAAAGTACTCTTTCAAAAAATTGTACAAAGCCCATTTACTTGATACACAAAGTAAAAAATAGATTTATATTTATTTCGCTCCA
The DNA here is from genome assembly GCF_905220415.1 of Colias croceus. Classification (NCBI taxonomy): domain Eukaryota; kingdom Metazoa; phylum Arthropoda; class Insecta; order Lepidoptera; family Pieridae; genus Colias; species Colias croceus. Next base: position 12,752,907 of record NC_059537.1, read on the forward strand.
CACCGCACAGACTTGGGGCTGCCACGAGAAATCTTTTCTTTTTCTTATTATGATATTCTCACGTTTTGTTTCTTTACACTATTGTTATTTTATGTATTAACTTATTTATATTTTTATTTTATTCTTATCACTTTTATGTATTAGTTTTCTCTTTAATCATATTTTCTATATTTTATTTCTATTATATGCACAAATATTATTATTTCATACTATCTACATATTATATTTTATATTTGGTACGCTGAACTTCCTCGAACGGGTCTTGGCAGAATACCAGCGCTATGGTTCAAAGAACTATGGTATTGTGCTGAGCCAAGACCTTTTCAGGAAATATTGCTTTTATTTTTCTTTTTCTTTTATGTCAATGTAATTTTAGTTTTTAAGTATATATATAATTTTTAAATTGTTTAGTTTTAAGAATAATGTAATAATTTCCTGAATAAATGATAAATAAATAAAATAAATAAATAAACATATTTTAGGACGAAACATCTGTAGATTCGAAGCGCCTCTGACATCACACTCGCTCGCGCTAGTAGATATCGCTAGGGCGGATTACTTCAATTGCATGATTTCTTTATTCAAAACTGTTATTAAACGTAAAATAAAAGAAAATTGTAATAAAAATATTGCCTTTATTGCTCATACAGTTAAAAATAATATATAATTTTACATATTCACATTTATTTATTCTTTATTTATGAGTGTTTAGTTTAGTTTTAATTTCAGTGTAAATAAATAAATAATAAATAAATAAATAAAATCTTTATTTTGCTTTAAACATGGTATTCAATGGTGATACAATTATATTAATAAAGCACTAACATGTTTAGCCAATACAAGCATGCAAAAATAATTACCATAATTAATGGTGTAATGGAAGAAGGCTTCGTCGAAGGTCGAAATGATTTAATTTGCGTAATATTAATATGAGTGAAACATCTTTAGGCGCGTTTAGAGTAAAATTTCAAGATCGCGTCATGGCAATACCGTAACGTCATGGAGTAAGGCGACGATTCTTCTACAACGATCTTTGCATCTTGGTAATAGTGTGTGTACAAATTCACCCTGGATGTTTAGAAAATCATGTAATCTTTTAAACAGAAAACGAGTTTAAAAAATTGCAGATAATGACGGGGCAATGTGCGCTGACATTCATAACATACAAGAAAATATAGAAAATAATACTAAACAAACCATACAGAGAAACCGCAAGAAAAAAAATCGTATATAAAAAGTATTATATTTATAAAGTAAATCAAATTTGCAGAGTAATTATCTGTACAAAAAGTAATGATATCCCACTAAAAATGAGGCTAGTTTTTAGAACCTCACAAAATATAAACAGTATGTAAAACTAGCCTCATCAAATTATGGGGTTCAATAGGTCATTAGTTGTTTGCTTTGTGAAAATAATTATATTATTCAAATTAAAAAAGTTATATTTTGGAATAAACATTGTTCTCTAAGGGAAAATAAAACAATTGAGTTTTCAGTCAACCTAAGAACTTAATACATCTTTGTAAATAAATTTCTAGACTGTCTGCAGAACTTGGCACACATTTAGATCTCAATTCTTTTTTTGGCAAATTAAGTCAACGATTGAACTCGGCTCCAATTTTTACATTTATGTTTTTAGTGGGATATTCTATACACGTCGCGTCGTACTAATCTAGGTATAATATTTTCTTCATTCTAATTATGCTAAAATATAAATTCATAATTTTCCATTCATTGTCCTTTATGAGATAGGTAACTAGGTATTATTTTGGAATCAACAAAGCAAGCCATAGACTTAATAAATAATAGAATAAAACTTTTGACGAAATTATTTTCCTAATAAAATGTTTTATAATATGTATAGGTTATATATTCTAACAAAGTATGAGATAGTAAAAGAAATATGAAACAGCCAGAACAGCTTGTCTTTTGTTTTATACTTTAAAACATTACAAGCTGTGGATATGAAATAAGGAAACAAGTTCGATAAATTTTTAAACATCTGTGAAAATAGTCAATAGAATTATAATTTGTAATTTTGTTTACAATTTATCATGGAAATAATGTATAATAATATAAACTGTAGCTGCTGCAGCCGCCAAATATTTGGTTATATTTGGCGGCTGGTCTATATAATTAAGGTTTGTAAGTTTATACATGCAAATACTACATAATGACTAACAAAATAGTTCAGATATTTTTTGAAGATCTACATTCCTCGAAGTTAAGTTTAATATTAATAAGTTAAATTAATACCATTCTAATTTTATTATGAGTAGGTAGGTAGTACTTATTTCAAAATAATATAATGTAATTTAGGGTGTTCTTTTTAAATAATAAAGTTGTTTTACATGTTGCCGAATTAATAAAGCATATTAACTGGACATATATTTAACTTTAATTGAATAGGTAAGTATAGGCATATAAAAACAACAAAAATACATTTTTAACAGCGATTTATTCTCATAAATAATTAAAACATAACACAAAAATACACATTGATTTAACCCCCAATAGAAACGGCGACTGCGTTGCCGTTATGACTCCTAGCGTTACTAAGAGCATAACCGCCTTTACCCCCACATGTACTGCAACCAGCGTTCTGAGCTGACTCCAGGCCTTGTGAAGCGAGGTTCAAAGCTCCACTAAGCGATGCAGATACGTCCTTGTTACCTGAACTAGCTCCACTAGCCTGCGATCCACTAGCTACACCCGTTTGTTCATTACTATCAGCTGCCTGGTATTTGGAGCTTCCGAAACCGTTACCGCTTCCGTAACCGTGGTTAAAGCCGCGACCATGCCCATATACATAGCCTCCTTGACCGCCAAACTGCGATCCGGATTGCTGTTGACTTAAGCCAAAGCTTCCTTGTGCAGAGGCTTGGCTGTTAGCACTTGAGCCAGCTAAAGCACCGCCATTCCCGCTGGATTGTTGTTCAAGTGCAGAAGCCTGTTGACTTTGTTGTCCTAAGTCATTGCTCTGTTGAGCTTGTTGTCCAAAATCACCACTTTGAGCAATTCCATATCCATGTTTGGAACCTTGACCGTGACCAAAACCGAATCCATAACCACCTTGACTGCCAGAACCAGATTGCTGTTGACCTGATGATCCGCTTCCTTGTGCAACAGTAGAGGCTTGGCTATTGGCACCTGAGCCAGCTAAACTTCCATCATTTCCGCTAGCTTGTTGACTTTGTTGTCCAAAGCCACCACTTTGTTGTGTTTGTTGTTCTAAATTGCCACTTTGGGAACCGTGGCCATGGCCAAAACCGAATCCGTAACCACCTTGACCACCAAAACCGGAACCGGAGCCAGATTGTTGCTGTTGACCGGATAGCCCCAAACCACTTTGAGAATTAGAAGAGGCTTGGCTGCTAGCAGAAGATCCGGCAAATCCAGCACCACTTCCACCTTGATTTTGTCCAAATCCACCGGCTTGATTTAGTTGTCCAACTTCAGAACTATGTCCTAATCCGTTACTATGTTGTGTTTGTTGTCCTTGTTCATAATGTTGATTAAAGCCACCTTGACCGCTTTCTTTATCAAATCCACCAGCCTGCTGACTTTGCTGTTCGAATGCACCACCTTCTTTATGTTGAAGAGCAAATCCACCACCCTGTTGCTTTTGTTGGCCGAATTCACTTTCAGATTCATGACCGTTAATCAACGCAGCCGCTTGACCTTTGTCACCACCTTGACCAAAGGAAGAGCTTTCAGAATTAGAACTACTGAAACCGCCCTGTCCCTGTGACTGAGCATCATTATTTCCAGCATCAGCACCAGTAGCACCAAAACCACCCGTTTGGCCTTGGCTTCCTCCTTGTCCTGCAAATCCACCTTGTGCGCCAAACGTTTTCTGTCCTCCAGCTTTGAAACTGAAGTGGGATTCTTTGACCTTTTTGAACGAAGAGAATTCTCCGAAACCGCCTCCTACAGATTTTCCACCAAAAGCACCCCCTGACTGACCACCAGCGGCACCTCCGTTTCCACTACTGGCTCCTTCAGATCCGCCAAAAGCACCACCGGACTGAACATTGTATTGACCAGATTGGCCTTCATCACATCCTTCAGCTTGCCCATCAGGTGCAACAGATGCCAATGATAGGGCTTCTCCAGTGTTTTGTCCTGCATTAGTTGAAGCAGATGCTCCACTGAATACTCCTTGAGCACGGCCATCAGAAGACTTTGCTATTCCGCTCCAATTCTTCGTGTGAAAGAATGGGAATGGTGGAGGTGGTGGTGGCGGTAGCGGTGGGTGGTCCAGGAAACCTGAAAATAAATTAATTGTATAAAAGCTCATATTAATTACATAATATCTACAAAAAATAGACATAATTAGTTAAAGTAAACTTCACATATTGGTGTTTTCGGAGCCCAAGTTTGTATTAAAATTTAGCACTTCGTAGTTACGTCATTTCTCTCAGCGTTTATTAAAAGGCTCATTGTATAAACCTTAAGTAATTACAATTGAAATTACCTGGATATCCATGCGCTGCTCCAAGAGCAACACAAATTGCTACAGTTAAAAAGAACACACTCAATTTTGTCATCTTGTTGAGATCGCTGTGCAGTCTGACCTAGTACAGCACGATGCTATCATTTTATAGCCAGCATAAATAGGCAAATCCTGCTTTCCAAGAATATTTAGTTTTAGTCAACCTGATAAGTGATAATAGACACGGTCAATATAACACCGATCTAAGAAAACTCACACGAGTTGTTAGATTTGTCTAAAATGTATATAAATTGATAAGGTTGGAAAAACCCGCTTTATAATTTTTTCATTTTATTAAGGTCTAATTTTCCGTCCTAGTGAAAGGAAATTCCCATGGAAATGTTAGTTTATGTCACTCTCAAACCTCCAAATTCCAGCCACTAAATATTATTATTTCATCAAATCGATCCATTAATGCGACGTGAAAGAAACAGAGAAATAAATATATGCTTTCACATTAATAATCCATACTAATATTATAAATTTGCATGAAATTTGGTATAGAGATATTTTGATACCCGAGAAAGGACATAGGATAGGTTTTATCCCGGAAATCCTACGGGAACGGGTTTTTCTTTGAAAACGCGGGTGAAGCCGCGGGCGGAAAGCTAGTTAATAATAAATTAGTAAGGCTAGTGACACCCATGACTTTATCCATTACAGGAATAGTTCTTATTTTATTATTTTTTGAAGTGAAAACTTCTTTAGCGGCGTTGAATAAAATCTTAAACTCGCGTCAGGACACGTGGCCTGATCGAAAAAGCGTAAGACGGATTTTTTTTTAGCCCTTATATTCCATGCGTAAGACGGATACCATTCCAAAATATCAAACATGCTGAACGTTAATAATCAAGTTTTCACTTCTGCCGGCACTCCCGGAGTGCAACCCGTCTTTTTTTTTAATTTGGCAAGGTCACCCTTCCGAATATCAGTTAAACCATCATCATAATATTCATATCTGATTAGAGATATAGAATACAGAATCTGATAAAAAATCTGTTCAAAAATCATAGATAGCGGCGACTATTGCGTTTATTGATTTTTTAATTGAGTTTTATAAAACACGATACAACTTACTGAATGTCGATCTGATAAAGAAACATTGACAAGGGAATACGATATTCAGCAGTTACAAGTAACTACTTCATATAAAATACTTGTTTTACTTGTTTTGGGCACCGTCTTTTAGGTACTTCATTTTTGAAGTCGGTTTAGTTCTTGTTAATCATCTCAACAATCTTGTTTATCCTTAGTAAAATAATTAAAATCGTAGAAATAATTGATGTTTATTTCATTCGTGTCAAATTAACAGACATTAGCAGTGAGGTAGATTCACATCGATGGATTTTAATAATTGTTATAAAACAACTAGCCAAAGCTAGCCCATTAAAGGTAAGTATATAATATTATGATCAACTTTGTTATAAAAACTTCTATTCTGACAGAAAACGTAGTTATAAATTTGGTTTTTGTGTAGGTATAACCCATGATTTTGTATTAATTCCAATTACAAAGCGATGTGTTCTAGGATAGCTTATCATTATATTCTAGTACTAGCTTTGCACCCGCAGCTTCGCCCGCGCAGTCAAAGAAAAACCCGCATAGTTCCCGTCCCCGTGGGATTTCCAGGATAAAACCTATCCTATTTCCCGGGGTAAAAAGTAGCCTATGTCCTTTCTCGGGTATCAAAATATCTCTATACCAAATTTCATGCAAATTGGTTCAGTAGTTAAGGCGTGATTGAGTAACAGACAGACAGACAGACAGAGTCACTTTCGCATTTATAATATTAGTATGGATATTCTCAGTCTCAAGAACAGACTAACCTTACAATTAAAATTAAAGAATAAAAATAAAAATATAACCTACGATATTATTTCGTCTCAATTCTAGTAATACATATCCCACCAAAAACATTTTCATGTAAAATGTTGCCATGACTCGCTCTGTCAAAAAGTTATCAGATCTCATGTAGAGCCAAGCTTCTAACACTACACGCCCTAACTCTACAAGGCCTAACTTCACAAACTCTACACCTTAGTCAAAATATGTGGCTTGGCCATTTCGCTACATTCACATCGGCGTAAGGTGAAAAATTAATTCACTGTTCATAACTTTTGTGTTGTACAATAGTTCTTGTAGTAACGAACGGCCAAGCCACATATTTTGACTAAGGTGTAGAGTTTGTGAAGTTAGGCCTTGTAGAGTTAGGGCGTGTAGTGTTAGAAGCTTGGCTCTACATGAGATCTGATAACTTTTTGACAGAGCGAGTCATGGCAACATTTTACATGAAAATGTTTTTGGTGGGATTTCATTTCTTTTTGTAAGTTGTTTGTAACAAAATTGTATATGTCGATTAAACTTTTAATTTTTTTTTTAACAAACATATATATATCTAGGGGAACCAAGTTTTAGATTATTAGATTAGACCTCTAGCGTCATCAAAATTTAATTTAAAATTACAGGTCTCATACAATCTCCCATCCCCTAGTTTAAGGGGATGGGGGATGAAAGTTACAAGTTTTATAATTTTTTTGTTGTTTGTGTGCTAATACTAGCTTACATACAAAATTTCAGCTTTCTAGGACATTAGGAAATACCATAAGAATTTTGATGATCATCAGTGAGTCAGTGACGAAATTAGCGTTTTTTAGATATAAATAAAATCTGAAGTATAAAAGCTAATGTCATTAAAACTTAATATGTTCAATAAGTCCGCTATTGACAATATATCCCGAAAATTTTGTTGATCTAGCATAATCCAAACCCAAGTTATGAGGGTTCAAAAAAACGTCGAAGCGCTTCGAGAAAAGGTAGGTAGTGCCCGTCGCTTGTTCGCTTGGCTCGTCTTGGCGGGGGCACTACCGTGCCCCCAGATTTGTTCAAGCAATACACACTACTCTAATAACGTTGTTATTGTATAAAACGGGAGAATATTTCAACTTATATCTCAGTCGCCGCCAAGTGTTACTAAAAATGGCGCGTTTTAACTTAATTTGTTTAACATTTGTAGTGATTTTGGGACTTGCTCTTGCAGGTGATATTAATAAGATGTTATCGAATTATTGATATTGGTTTTGGAGTTTTGCCTTAGTTGGAAGTGATATTAATGAGCACAGCTTCGCCATTCACGGTTCTTAATAATCTTATCTCATGTTATTAGACCTACCTATCTTAATATATATAAATCAGAAATCTCGTGTCACAATGTTTGTCCTCAATGGACTCCGATTATAATAAAATTCGCACACCATGTGCAGTTCGGTCCAACTTGATAGATAGGAGTTTAAATCTCAAATCGTTTTAGAGAAAGCGGGCGAAGCCGCGGGCGCCGAGCTAGTAGGCTATAAATTATCAAAAAAGATGTGATATAAATAAAATAGATACAGATATATGGCAGATCTAGTGAAGACTTAAATTATTTTAAACTAGCTTTCCACCCGCGGCATCGCCTGCGCAGTCAAAGTAAAACCCGCATAGTTCCCGTTCCCGTGGGATTTCCGGGATAAAACCTATCCTATGTCCTTTCTCGGGTATCAAAATATCTCTATACCAAATTTCATGCAAATTGGTTCAGTAGTTTAGGCGTGATTGAGTAACAGACAGACAGACAGACAGAGTTACTTTCGCATTTATAATATTAGTATGGATTAACGATTCAATCCGTTTATCAATGTTAGATAAGTTTCCCAATTATCCTAATTCGTGAGTCTAAATTATTTCGTGTAATAATTACTTCGAGGTATATAATTAATATTACTTCGTTACAGGTGTACGATTACCTCGATCTCCTCAATTTGGTGGTAGACCAGGAGGTTTTGGCCAAGGTGGTTTCGGCCAAGGCGGTTTCGGCCAAGGTGGTTTCGGCAATGGCGGGTTTGGGCAAGGTGGTTTTGGCAATGGCGGCTTTGGACAAGGTGGTTTTGGGAACGGCGGGTTTGGACAAGGTGGATTCGGACAACGAGGTTTTGGACAAGGTGGTTTCGGACAAGCTCGTGGACAAGGTGGCTTCGGGCAAAGGGGCTTTGGACAAGGTGGCCTTGGCAACGGTGGTTTCGGGCAAAATGGTTTTGGCCAAGGTGGTTTTGGACGGGGTTTCGGAGGATAAATTAAGTGATTTATGAGAGAACTACATAACGGTTTCGATTGAGATGATTGATTTAATGATGTACTCTGTATTTATTTTTTAAACTACATACGTTAATATGTTTTTTATGTGATACTAATGTTATTTAATAAATGTACAAAATGTTTAAAGCTTTTTATTTATTAAAGTATTTACCTGTGAACCTTTGAACCTACGATGTATAAAAATCTGAAACAAAGACAGAAAATGAAAAAACTGAGTTTTATTTGAAATCTGATCTCTGATTATTTGATAATTATTTGACTTATCAATGTAATTTAGTAGATACATCTTAATAAATGTTACAAAAACTAAGTAAAAATCATCCAGTTAATTAATTATCATTTGTGTGATAAAAACTTCGAATTGTTCCAACAAAAAAATCCAATTGTTCTGTTATAAACAGTTTTATATCATTTGGGTAACACAAGATTTTATATATTTTCTTGTTCATTCTCATATAAATCTAAATTATAAACATTGTATTGTGTATGTGCTAATTTCATATGCAAGGGTGTTCTATGTAAATGGTTTTCAAGTACAGTTCAATTATAATGCACTCAGACGTTGTAGATGACGTCATAACAAATACCTATTTATGTGTTTGCTTTTCAATTCTGTGGGATTTCGCGGTATTCATTTGTACAAATCCTTGAAATATTTAGTGAATTACATAAATAAACAAATGTAGGTCACCTTTTTTTCATTATAATTATGCACTTCTAATAAGAAGTGAACTTAATATATTAGTTGTAGTATTTTTATTATTCAGATATAAGTACTGTTTAATAAATTTTTTGTAGTTTTTTTGTTTCTACGAGCCATTAACAAGAACCTCTCATACAAGTCGACATAAAAATGGTGTTTCTATTATTTCTTACCCAGTTAAAAAAGGCAAACTGAAGAAAGTATTTCTTAAAACTTTTAATAAATCAAATATACATATTTACATGAGGGTTGTTTAACATGAAATCCTTATTTTAAGAAATTTAAATTATTAACTCACTCAAAAATAACTTTGAGTGAGTTAATAATTTCTTTCTTAATTTCTTAAGAACACAATTATTTTTAGACCGATTATACATATAATGAAATCAATAAAGTCAATCGAAACTGTTATGAAAAAAAAAACATATTTTTGTGAGCTTTTCAAATTAACCACTCCTTGAAAACCACCATTGCTATTTATTTTCTAAGACCACCGAAACTGCCGTTGCCGAAAGTGCCTTGTCCGAAGCCTCCAAAGCCTCCCCTAGAGTCGATTTGCCCGAAACCGAAATCACCTGGTCTACCACCAAATTGAGGTGATCGGGATAATCGCACACCTACAACGAATTGATACAAATAGTTACACGTTACATGCTATAAATAACATAAATTAATTGACACATTTGAGCAGTTGATGAAATTGGAAGTTGGAAATAAAATCTTTCGTCAAAGTCATTTTTCCCTTTTTATGAGCAGGGTTTGTCTGATCTCGCCACAGCTTACGAGGTAATTACAGTAATCCAAAAGTAATAATGCGCATAGAAATCTTCGTCACTGTTCGGCAACTGTCATATTCTCGGAGAGTCCGAAGATGATATCTATATAGAGCGGTTAATGCATTTTCTTCATGCATAATTTAGTCAAATTATATGTTTTGTGCTAAAAGAGATTAATATGTATTTGTAGGTAAGTAACGATTTTGTTTCGATAATTCCTTGTAAGTAAATAGCGAGTATAACCCCACGATTGCGAATATATTATCTTTGTTGGATTGATTTACTTGGAAAATTTTATAGTACTTTTAAAGTGTCTTACTGAAGCTGGTGTAATGATGGAAGAAAAGAAGGTTAAAATAATACAAAATTTATATTGTATTAGCTTTCCGCATGCGGCTTCGCAGTTTCGCGTTTTCAAAGAAAAACCCGCATAGTTCCCGTTCCCGTGGGATTTCCGGGATAAAACCTAGCCTATGTTACTCGTGGATAGTGTAACTTTCGAATGGTGAAAGAATTTTTAAAATCAGTCCAGTAGTTCATGAGCCTATTCATCACAATCAAACAAACAAACAAAGTTTTCCTCTTTATAATATTAGTGTAGATAAAGTATGGTTTTCAAACACAGGTTTATATTTAAACCATATATGTAAATCTTATCATTAAAATCTCAGTTCAAAAGTATTTACAGTACTGATCATTCTTCAATATTATGACAATTACAAAAAAAAATAAAAACAATCAAATTCAGGGATTATCTTTATTTCTGACATTTTAGATACATCGGAACTCTTCTTCATTTTCACTTTCCCTACTGCCATCACCTGTGTAAATCATTTCATCGATTAATTCAATTCACCTTTAAAAACAAAACCAAGAAGGGTACGTAATAGCAGCTCTATATAATTCCACACAGAGAGAACACGTGCAGTCACCACCAATAATTAAAGACAACTGACGGATTTTTGAGTTTTTTGACTGACAGACTTGTTTTTGAATGTGTATGACCGTGAATTGACTTCTATTTCTTTTGAACAAGGTGTAAAATGGAAGTTCGTTGTTTAGGGCTCATACGATTCAATGATTCGAGTGTCTTCGGAAATACGACAATTAGCGAAGATTTGCATGCGCATTATTAATTTTGGATTACTGTATATGCCGATGTAATTTATATATTCTCTCTAATATTACAAAATCAGAATACTGATCTTAAAAATTTAGAAAACTTCTTGACTTCTAATCGACGGGCCAAGTAGGGACTGGAAATAAACAAACATAAGAAAGAACAACAAAACAGCTTAAAAATCAAGGCAATCCTTAAACTGACAACTATTGTAAAAATTATATACAGGGTGGCCCGTTTACAGTGGTCCAAAAATTTTTTTCAGCTTGAGAGCATCATGAGTAATCATTTAAAACAAACTTTAGTTAAGCGAAAACTTATGGTTTAGAAATTATGAATTTTTTTTTAAATAATCCGAAGTTTCAATGTTTTTGACACAAAACTACTCTGTTATGAAAACTACTAGACCGAATTGAATGAAATTTGGTGTAGGTATAGCGCAATAACCTACCTATCGCGCTATAGGCTCATCTTGTGTAAATAATTACACTGAATTTTTTTAATTTAACTTTTTCTGTAGTTTTTTTAATTTCTCGGCAAAATGTCGATTTTTCGAAAAAATCCTGTGAAAAAAAAATGTACCACCAAGGTTTTGCTGGTACTGCTAAAAACTTCCTTAACATAAGGTTATTCTTTACACAAAAAATTATAGTTGTCCTTCGATTGTAACATCTTCAAAAACAATATTATCATGTGCATTCAACACATGAAAATCGAAAAATTACGAAATTTACCAAAATTCAATTTTAATCATTTGGAACGGCCAATTTTTGGTTAAAGAACCATTTATTGCCATAAAAGTCGTTACAAATCAGTATTCACATGGCTATAAAAGTTAAAATGAATGAAATAAATTTTTTACCTACTAGCCAAGATAACTTTACTTTATTCTAATGTCAATTTATAGAGTTTTTTTTTTTTGTTATTTAGTTATTAGGTTTAAATCTTAATAAAAGGTTTGGAGAATCAATAAAACAACATAAATATTAATTAACATATTGTTTATTTTTTACAAAAGGTTTTCGAAATGCCGTCCGCCTTTCGCTAAACATAATATCCTACCAAAAACATAAATGTAAAAATTGGAGCCGAGTTCAATCGTTGACTTAATTTGCCAAAAAAAGAAATGAGATCTAAATGTGTGCCAAGTTCTGCAGACAGTCCAGAAATTTATTTACAAAGATGTATTAAGTTCTTAGGTGGACTGAAAACTCAATTGTTTTATTTTCCCTTAGAGAACAATGTTTATTCCAAAATATAACTTTTTTAATTTGAATAATATAATTATTTTCACAAAGCAAACAACTAATTACCTATTGAACCCCATAATTTGATGAGGCTAGTTTTTAGAACCTCACAAAATATAAACAGTATGTAAAACTAGCCTCATCAAATTATGGGGTTCAATAGGTCATTAGTTGTTTGCTTTGTGAAAATAATTATATTATTCAAATTAAAAAAGTTATATTTTGGAATAAACATTGTTCTCTAAGGGAAAATAAAACAATTGAGTTTTCAGTCAACCTAAGAACTAAATACATCTTGGTAAATAAATTTCTGGACTGTCTGCAGAACTTGGCACACATTTAGATCTCATTTCTTTTTTTGGCAAATTAAGTCAACGATTGAACTCGGCTCCAATTTTTACATTTATGTTTTTGGTGGGATATCATTACTTTTTGTACAGAAAATTACTCTGCAAATTTGATTTACTTTATAAATATAATACTTTTTATATACGATTTTTTTTTCTTGCGGTTTCTCTGTATGGTTTGTTTAGTATTATTTTCTATATTTTCTTGTATGTTATGAATGTCAGCGCACATTGCCCCGTCATTATCTGCAATTTTTTAAACTCGTTTTCTGTTTAAAAGATTACATGATTTTCTAAACATCCAGCGTGAATTTGTACACACACTATTACCAAGATGCAAAGATCGTTGTAGAAGAATCGTCGCCTTACTCCATGACGTTACGGTATTGCCTTGACGCGATCTTGAAATTTTACTCTAAACGCGCCTAAAGATGTTTCACTCATATTAATATTACGAAAATTAAATCATTTCGACCTTCGACGAAGCCTGCTTCCATTACACCATTTATGGTAATTATTTTTGCATGCTTGTATTGGCTAAACATGTTTGTGCTTTATTAATATAATTGTATCACCATTGAATACCATGTTTAAAGCAAAATAAAGATTTTATTTATTTATTTATTTATTTACACTGAAATTAAAACTAAACTAAACACTCATAAATAAAGAATAAATAAATGTGAATATGTAAAATTATATATTATTTTTAACTGTATGAGCAATAAAGGCAATACCTATGTTTATTACAATTTTTTTTTTATTTTACGTTTAATAACAGTTTTGAATAAAGAAATCATGCAATCGAAGTAATCCGCCCTAGCGATACTAGCGCGAGTGAGTGTGATGTCAGAGGCGCTTCGAATCTACAGATATTTCGTCCTAAAATATGTAAACTTCAATAATCTATATCTCAGTCATTTATTGATGGATTTCAAAATTTTTTTCGGCCACTGATTAGTTTTGATCTATTTTTTAAGACTAGTAAGGTGAATATACTATTTTCTTTTTTTTTAAACTTTTCCATTTTTCCATACAAACAAAATTTATGTCATTGAAAAAAAAATTAAATACAAATAAATTCAGTATTTTCTGATTTTTTCCTTTGTACACTCACTATTACCTAGTTGATTACAAAATTTGAACTTTCTAGGTCATCTGGAAGTGGGTTAGGTTTTGTATATGTCTATAAGTCAGTCAGTCTTAAAAATTGCGATTTTTGGATATTAATATCTACGCAACTGTTTAATCTGTATTTATGAAATTTAAGGTTCTTGTTTATCTTGAGGTCCTCTTGATATGTACCAAATTTGGTTTATATAACTTAAATAGTTTTCGAGTTATAAGGGGGTGAAAAGTGGCTCGAAATGGTTCGTGTAAATATACACACGGCTGCTGCTCGCCAGTTCTCTTCGCTTGAACTCGGCTTGACACGCTGCCGCGTGTCTAGATCTGCATCTGCGTAAGAAAATTTATTCGCAGCCTATTAAATGGCTGCCGGCTTTCTTTAATGGCTGTTATAGCCACTTGAATTTTCCTCCAATTCTTGCTCCGATGTGCTCTCCCGTGCGTACACAATCTCCTTAATGTATCCCCAAATGAAAAAATCAACGGGGTTCAAGTCGGGTGAACAGGCTGGCCAGTGGATGGTGCCACCGCGACCGATCCTCCTCTCCGGATAGGTATGAACCTATGGTATTAAATGGTATAATACCATAAACTGGTATACAAATGTACCTATGTATAATGAATTTATGGTTATTTATAGGCATAAATTCAAATGGCTATAACAGCCATTAAAGAAAGCCGGCAGCCATTTAATAGGCTGCGAAGAAATTTCTTACGCAGATGCAGATTATGTTTAGCGAAAGGCGGACGGCATTTCGAAAACCTTTTGTAAAAAATAAACAATATGTTAATTAATATTTATGTTGTTTTATTGATTCTCCAAACCTTTTATTAAGATTTAAACCTAAAAACTAAATAACAAAAAAAAAACTATAAATTGACATTAGAATAAAGTAAAGTTATCTTGGCTAGTAGGTAAAAAATTTATTTCATTCATTTTAACTTTTATAGCCATGTGAATACTGATGGCAATTACTTTTATGGCAATAAATGGTTCTTTAACCAAAAATTGGCCGTTCCAAATGATTAAAATTGAATTATGGTAAATTTCGTAATTTTTCGATTTTCATGTGTTAATGCACATGATATTGTTTTTGAAGATGTTACAATCGAAGGACAACTATGGTTTTTTGTGTAAAGAATAACCTTATGTTAAGGAAGTTTTTAGCAGTACCAGCAAAACCTTGGTGGTACATTTTTTTTTCACAGGATTTTTTCGAAAAATCGACATTTTGCCGAGAAATTAAAAAAACTACAGAAAAAGTTAAATTAAAAAAATTCAGTGTAATTATTTACACAAGATGAGCCTATAGCGCGATAGGTAGGTTATTGCGCTATACCTATACCAAATTTCATTGAATTCGGTCCAGTAGTTTTCATAACAGAGTAGTTTTGTGTCAAAAACATTGAAACTTCGGATTATTTAAAAAAAATTCATAATTTCTAAACCATAAGTTTTCGCTTAACTAAAGTTTGTTTTAAATGATTACTCATGATGCTCTCAAGCTGAAAAAAATTTTTGGACCACTGAAAACGGGCCACCCTGTATAACTAGTGGTCCGCCCCGGCTTCGCCCGTGGTACATATTTTGCAATAAAAGGTAGCCTATGTCCTTTCTCGGGTATCAAAATATCTCCATACCAAATTTCATGCAAATTGGTTCAGTAGTTTAGGCGTGATTGAGTAACAGACAGACAGACAGAGTTACTTTCGCATTTATAATATTAGTATGGATTATGCTCGTACTTCAAATGAGAAAAACTCGAAAATTTGTATCAAAAAATTCTATCACCTGCAAGAGCAAGTCCCAAAATCACCAAAAATGTTAAGCAAATTAATTTAAAACGCGCCATTTTAATAACACTTGGCTGCAACTGAAATATAAGTTTAAGTATTCTTCCATATTATACAACAACAATGTTATTAGATTAATATGTATTAGGTACTGAAATTAAAACGATAAAACGTAATAAGAGCGTACGTAAGGTTTTTATTTGGTATTATTTTTTAATTGTTATTTGTATTTAGGAAGCCTCTCCTTGAAATTGAGTTATTGGGTAAGTACATACTTCTAAATGACAGCCACCATGATGTTGATGGTAATAAAATATCTAGAAATTTTTAAATATTCAGCAGCAAATTCAGCTATTTGTTTTTCTTTTTTTGTCATAATTAACAGGAAAGTGGTTACTTGTGTAGATAGTGCATTATTTGCATATATTTTCAAACACTTAGATTGTGAATTAAATGTTGTGAGCTGATTCTTGTATCACCATTGTATCACCTATGTGGAAGCGATTATAGTTTCAGTTTTAATCGATAATCTGCAGGAACTCATTTGGTAATTATCCTTCATTCGTGTTTACCTTCATTCCTGTAATAATCTAAATGAATTTTGAATAAATAAAAAATGAACAATCTACGTAACAGATATTTTAAATGTTAGTTGAATCCTCATTTGGGTAATTCACAAAAGCCCTTTTCTTAAACTTTGAGCCTTGTATATTTTTTTAAACAATATCTAGTTTTTTCAACATTTTTTTGCTAGGAGGCTTTTGATTGTTTTTTGCATTTATAAATATCAATTATTTTTATCTGATCAAGTGTCTATATATATTATGATTCGAGTCGATTCGATTACACATAATTACAAAAATATATTTATATTTAGACATAGTTTTGTTCTACATATTGTTTTATGTGTGAAATAGTCAGGAAGCAATCGTAATTGTGTACGTCTCATATATTGCAAGTAAAAAACACAGCGTAGGAGATAATTATTTATTTAAAAACAAAAAGATCACAAATTCGGACGGTTTTTAAAGTCTTATACATCAATTTGATCATTTGCCAAAGGAGTTAGCACTGGAGCTCGACTGCGCACCACCTCTTCCTGCACTAATGCTGACACTCTTCGCAATGCTTATGGACGGACCACCTCCTGGACGGTTGAAACCGGGACGGCCGAAACCGCCTTGTCCGAAACCACCTTGACCGAAACCGCGTTGACCGAAACCGCGTTGTCCGAAACCGCCTTGGCCAAAACCGCCTTGGCCAAAACCGGGACGAGATGGGCCGGGGTTAAATCTGTTACCACCAAAAGCTCCTGCCTGGGCGCTCGCACTGGCCCCTCCAAACTGTGGAGATCTGGCTATCCGAGCTGTAAAGAGAATGAAGTGTTAACTTGTTTAAGAGTAATTAAACTGAATTTACGCTTGTGATTTATAAAGTACCTAGATATTAAAACCTAAAAGCATCTATATAGAGGTGCATTTGAAAATGGTTTGTGGCCTGTATTGTTTTGGTTTAAAGCTTGCTAGATGAGATTTCAGAGTATTTATCAAGATTATTAATTAACCTTCAGACACAAACTGAACTACAAAAATGAAACTTTCAAATAAAATCATATAATTTGCATCTTAATGTTTCGTTTATATCCCGCTCGATAAGAACAATTTAAATTCTATGTAAATAATGTGATAATATTTTGTTAAGTTGTTTTTATTACCCCATAGGCCATAATAATTGATTATAGCTTATGACGTAAAACCTTGTGAGCATTATTAGTGATAGTTCTACAAAGGCTCTACTTGTTGTCTAATTATGTATACATGCATATGAATATTAGAATAATTATCACACAAAAAATAGTTTAACAAATAAGATGCATAAATTAAGAACATTGTTATTGAATAGATAATATTTAAAAGCAAACATAAGTATCTATTGTACAGAGTCTGGACTCTGGATACCAACTCTATCCCAATTTGTATTTATTAAAATCAATTAAAAAGTACCTGCATGGCTTATTCCAAGGACTACCAAAATCAAGACACAGATTAAATTTAACCGACTCATTTTGTTATCACACTGTCACTAACGCAAGGAACAAGATGCCTCAATTTATATGTAATCACTACAATACTTCCACTTAACAGCTATGTGTATATTAGTATAGATCATCATCACAAGTTATATTATTGGCCAGTGTAAGATGACACCGCTCAATGTATACTAATATTATAAGGCTGAAGAGTTTGTTTGTTCGCTTGACCGCTAATCTCTGTAACCACGAGTCCGATTTGAAAAAACTTTTCACTATTAGATAGTCCATTTATCAAGGAGGCTAGAGGTTGTATATCATCACACTAAGACCAATAGGATAGGAGTAATGCTGGTAAAACCGCAGGGCACATCTAGTTAATGACATGTTAAGGAGGGGTCAAGTTATACTGGTGCGGTGTAATGATGCGAATTTTGGCAGTCTGTTTGTGTTTGTTTTCGTTAAGTTTGTTTCCAGGCGACTTTTAGGGTTCAGTTTTTCTTTTATCGAGCATAATTTTGTGTTTTAGAAAAGTATTTTTAAACATACCAGTATCAGCAGTATCAGCAAAGATTTATGGATATAAAGAAAATATTTAGTACTGTGGGGTTCGTGTCTTGAAAATGGTTTAAAAATATTTTTTTAAAGATAAGTTACTACTTTTCTATTTATTCAGAAATTCGTCGGAATAAATGTATTACTATATTTTTGATAGTTCTGTAAAGTTATGCCTTTTTACACGGTTTATATTAGCTTCACCTGTATGTTTGTATGTTTGTAACCGACTTCTTTGGGCGCGATTTTGACCCACTTTAAACGACCAGATTTCGTTCAAACTTTGTAGATTTATTGAGGACCGATGACAATACACTAATTTGATAAAATTTTCTATTTTTTAGTTCGGTTTTCTACAAAAAGCGTGTTTTTTAGTTTTTTTAAACTATTATTATTTTTTATTTAAGTTACCTTCCTTTAATAAGGTTTCAACAATAAGTATGTCTTTAAAAACGTAAATATAATATTAAACAATGTAGAAAAATAAATCCAATTATAGCCATAGCCTTCTTAACAAAATATAGAGATAAGAGTAGAGAAGGAAAACAAAAATAATATCATACGGAACCCACTGGAATTAAAATCATAACAAACAAGTACTTGGCTATTAAAGTTTATTGACACTGCGGTTTTAGTTTTAAATATAGAGAAATACACGGGGATTACCTCTGATAAATTTCTGAGTAATATTTGCCGTATATATTTGAACTATTCATTTTCACCATAATTTTCTCAGTGATGTCAGTTGTTATCAAGAATTTTGTTATGAAATTTATTTCATGGTAGATATACCTAAAGAGTAAGGTCTAAAAACTGTATTATTGATTAATGCTAAACATAGCACTCATTACTAAAATTTCTCATAAATGATCGAACACGACAGAAGTCAAAGGAAGCCTTATAGCAGGAATTACTTACATATTGCACAATTGTAGTTTCTACCTTTAAAATGTAAAGTAGCACACTATGTAAATAGTGCAAATTACTCATTAGCCATTATATTTTAAAAATAAAATAATAATAGTTTAAAAAAACTAAAAAACACGCTTTTTATAGAAAACCGAACTAAAAAATAGAAAATTTTATCAAATTAGTGTATTGTCATCGGTCCTCAATAAATCTACAAAGTTTGAACGAAATCTGGCCGTTTAAAGTGGGTCAAAATCGCGCCCAAAGAAGTCGGTTACAAACATACAGGTGAAGCTAATATAAAGCGTGTAAAAAGGAGCTCCGAACTGTTTATTTGTTTTAAATAATAACAACATTCATTACGTTTGTGTCAGAGGCAAAAAGGGTTTAAATTTCCCTCTATATAATACTTAGGTACTATGAATTTCAATGCCACTATTTTCCCTATTTCTCTATCGCACAGCTTTTATGTTCATTTCTGTTTTCGTGTTTAGTAAGTATAACAATTTACAATTCAATACTTCTATTTTATAAAAATAGGTAGGTTCATAAATTCAGTTGTAATAGGTATTTATGTTTCAGTTCAGATATTATTTCAAAACGATTTCATTAAAAATAAACAACAAGTAAAAAATTGTTAACAATTTATTCATAAAACACAACACATTGAAACATCAAATGAACAAAACACAAACTTATTTTAATTATCTTACATTTACACACGACTCTATAATATAAAACACACAACAATCCAATCCTTGTCATTTTAATTACATAAAGTACCAGTCATAGCATACAACAATACAACATATCATTTACCCACAGCATTCGAACTAGCTTGAGCCCCACCTCCTGTACTGATGCTCACACTCTTTGCTATGCTCAAGCCTCCTCCGAAACCACTTCCTTGGCCATGTCCATGTGAAGGCGGATAGAAGCCGTTACCAAAACCACCATAAGGCGGTGGAGGCGGTGGGGGCGGGTAAAAACCACCCCCAAAAGGCGGTGGAGGTGGAGGCGGGTAAAATCCACCCCCAAAAGGCGGTGGAGGTGGTGGAGGCGGAGGGGGTGGATAGAACCCATGTCCAAAGGGCGATGGTGGTCTATGTGGGTAGAAACTATGCCCGAATGGTCCGCCAAAACCACCCCCTATTGCTAATGCATTTGATTGCGCGAACTGAGGCGACCGCTCGACTCGATTTGCTGAAATAAAAAAAAAATTGTAGATATTTGCTAAGCATAATATAAATAATTTATCTAAATAAAAAATCTCTCATTATTTTGTGTTAGTATTCTAAAAATATATAATATTGAAAATATTGAATCGGTAAATACTGAAGTCGACAAATTCTAGTACCTACACCTATGTGATATGTCTTACAAAAAAGTTACCTGCATTTGCCATACTAAAAATGACGATGAAAAACGTGCAAAATGTTAAAAGACGGGCCATTTTTCTGTCTGGCTTATTCTCAACGCTGAAAATCCTACTGACGACAATATGACATGTTATAAGTTATTTATTAAAAGGAACAATACTTCTATTAACACCTATGTGATTATTGTTAAATCACACCTTATATGTATGTATTTCTTTAATATAGTAAATACCCGATGATGGATAAAAAACCCATATAAATTAATTGGTATTGCTCCTGTTGTTATCATGAAGGATTATACTTTAGTACTTTGCTTTTAAATTATTAAAAACTTTTTACTTATTTAAAACTTTTGAGAAAAAATAACTAGTCCTCTAGTTGTTATTAGTTCAGTTTTTAGGTTACTAAGAACTTAATCCAACTTATTAAATCAAAAGTTTTTCGAGTTCTTATCTTATTAAATCGAAAAATGAAACAAAATGTAAAAAGCCAACATCACGCGGTGTTCCCAGGCGGTCACCCATCCAAGTACTGACCGCGCCCGACGTTGCTTAACTTCGGTGATCGGACGAGAACCGGTGTATTCAACGTGGTATGGACGTTGGCGATAGGTGTAACGAAATTGCTTTATATAAATGGTAAGGTACATGATCACTACATAGTATAAAACAAATCGCTTTCTCTGCCCCTATGTCCATTTGTATGCATAAATTTTTTAAACTACGCAACGGATTTTGATGCGGTTTTTTTTAATTGATAGAATAATTCAAGAGGAAGGTATTAATATAAAGGAATTGTATGTAATTTATTAGGTTTTAGACAAAGCGGGCGAAGCCGCGGGCGGTAAGCTAGTAATATAATATAGTAACGTAGTTTTAAAGATTTAAACATACATAAGGACAGACAAAAGCGACTTTATTTCATACTATGTCGTGATGTTATGATAAAAAAAATTATTAAAAATAGGTGTTTCAATAGATTCCATGAAATAATTTACTTCCGAAATGAGGCATAAAGTATCTACTCTACAAACTGGTTTACACTCTTTATTATAGAGTAGAAATTGATTTTATAGTAATAAAAACTTTTCTTTTCAATCTTTTAGACGAACCTAAATATGATATCTTATAAAACAGACATACTTAGGTTTGGTTATATTTTGATAGTGTGTAGTGTGTTATTTCTAGTCTTCTAGGGTAAAATAATACAACATTTAACAGTTAGTTTAACAACAATAACTTTATTCAAAACACAAATAACAATTTATTAAATTTGGCTCCAACACGTTATTTTTCATACCTACATTCAATTAAACAAGCACAATTTGCAGTCTTCCAGTACATTTATTATTTATTATCATTTGCCAAAAGAGAAGGCACCAGAGCTGGATTGGGCTCCGCCTCCTGCACCGATACTGACACTCTTCGATACGCTCAGGGAACCTCCACCAAAACCACCGAATCCAGGTCCGAAGCCCCCGCCGGGTCCGAAGCCTCCGCCAGGTCCGAAACCACCGCCGCCATAACCGCCACCGCCGTAACCGCCTCCACCGAAACCGCCTCCGCCGTAACCGCCACCGCCAAACAAGGGTCGTATTGGAGAGTACCCTCCATAGTGCCCGCCGAAGCCAGAGCTCGCGCTAGAACTCGCTTGGCTGTACCCAAACTGCGGGGAACGTGCTACACGAATACCTGGAAGTAGATTTTATATCAATAAAATATATATATATATATATACGTAGATTGTAGGTATCTTTTAGTAGATTAAAGTATTAATAATTTTATTGCAAGATTTTACCATGATTCTAATTTTTATTCGTATAGCTTTATCTCAATGTAATCCATACTATACTATATATTAATAATTAATATTATAAATGCGAAAGTAACTCTGTCTGTCTGTCTGTTACTCAATCACGCCTAAACTACTGAACCAATTTTCATGAAATTTGGTATGGAGATATTTTGACACACAAGAAAGGACATAGGCTACTTTTTTTATCCCGGGAAAATGACGCAATCCCCGAAATCCCACGGGAACGGGAACTATGCGGGTTTTTGGTTCACAAAATGTCTATGCCTCTATGGAATATAATTATGCTTGGATTTTGTCCAGTAAACGTAACTGTGTTAGGAAATTTTAATCTAGTTTACCTTTAATAAGTATAAAGCTAATAATTACTTTTTCACTATTCATTTATTGTTAACAATTATATTATATGTATATTACAATAACAATTATATATACTAATATTATAAGACTGAACAGTTTGTTTGTTTGTTTGAACGCGCTAATCTCGGGAACTACTGGTCCAATTTGAAAAATTCTTTCAGTGTTATATAGCTCATTTATCGAGGAAGGCTACAGGCTATATATCATCACGCTACGACCAACAGGAGTGGAGCCACGGGGGTGAAACCGCGCGGAGCAGCTAGTATTATAAAATTATTTAAATGCTCTATCTCATAGTGTTAACGAAATTACGGGTAGTATGTTTTCAATATACTTTTGTCTACACTCTACAATCAACAAACCTGCTTGTGATAGTCCAGATATCAGCAAAACACAAACACACACATAAATATAACGAATCATTTTGAACGCACCATATAAGCTCTACATAAACTGACATAAAATATATGATATCATCCATTTATATAATTACAACCATACATTTATGTACTTGGTTGTATTAGCATAGTACACAACCCGGCAGTAACCGATACGATAACCAGTATAAAATAAACTATAGGTATCTAATAGTAGAGGTAAGCAAGAGGTCACCTTATAGTGGTGGTATTGGGAAATTTTTAATTTAATTTAAAATATAATATTACGCCGTGTTTAATGTTCTTGTGTTTTGGAATTCCTTTAGAATATATGAAAAACAAGTAGTTCAGTTTGTATGACTTGAATTTCCTCATAAGAAACTTACCAACTTCTTACATAACAAGAATACTGACAATTAATTTCGAAGTGATTTAGGTATTATACATAACAGTAGGAAAGTATGTATCTTATGTCTTATACCGTAGGTACATATAGATTTTTATATATAAAGTTAAACTAACGTTAAGTAATATAGTCTATAGACTATAATAGTAATCACACAATATGAATATACGGAACCCATGTAAAATTAAAACATAACTGTTTATTGTATTCATGTGGACTCGTTAGCGGGTATTACCAAATTCGCGTTCTATTTCGAAATAATATTTGCTTAATAATTAACTATCGATAAGTCCTTGACAAGGTTTAAGGCTTTACATTGGAATCTTCGGAATGTACAGTACGAACATAATATATTAATTTATTTGTTTATAATAATAATCTACTATATAAAAATAAGTCGGGTTTTCCTTCCTGACGAACTCCAGAACGCACGAACCGATTTCGATGGATTTGCATTTGTTGGAAAGTGGTTGGAAAGGTCTCGGGCTCCGTGAGGTTTATTGCAAAGGAAACATTTCAACAGAAAAGCGCAAAAGCGGGAAAATCATTTTTCACATACAGCGCCTCATGGTTGTAACCACAATTGTAACATTTCGTTTTGTATTTAAACATAAGGTGGCGAAACGGAGTTCGCGGGGTTCGCTAGTTATAAAATCTATATAAAAATCTAGAGTTGTAGAGTTTAACATAATATTATGACATCGTGTTTCGGTAACTGATAATCGGAACTACATAAAAAGGCTATTTTAGCCTATGTGTACATAAATTAAGTACCTAATGAGTTGGAAAATTTTATATACTACGTTTTATATACAAGCTTACTTAGCAAGCTGTAATAAAAGTGTAGGTAATAGCCAATAGGAACTCATTATCAAGTAAAAAGTAAATAAACACAATGTCAGTATGTCAGTATTCGTTTTGACATGAATGAATGGTCAATAAATCCTAGGTGAAAATATTATTGTTATATTTTCTTGAATAAGAGTAAATGAAGAAAAATAATGACAGCGGAGGAGAAAAAATCTATCCACAGCCGATTTCAGAGACATTGCAGCACATTATTTTGGAAGTCTTATCTCCAAAGACAGTAAGTAGCTGATCTCGTAATTTTAAACAAATTGGAAATGTTCCAGTCGTGCGTCAGAGCTTTATGGATAAAATAAAAATTATTAAGTAGTGAATTAATACCTAGATGATATTTTTTATATGCACTAGGTATGTTAGTAGAACTACCTACATACCTACAGTCCTGTTGACCGTCTAGTTATTATTCAAAGCGAATATTACAGTAGCCTACTTTTAAATCGAGTAATACCTGTAAGATGGAATCCAATTGTATAATCATATCTAATTTATCATTCATAATTTAAAAAATTCTTCCCAGACGTAGATGGCGAATCCTAGTAATGGAAACATTATTCGCTCTCTGCCTCTACTCCATATCTGTGTACATCGCGAAGCCAGTGTTCATGACGCCAATCGAAGCGATACCAGAACCACCGCTCACGTCTGCTGACATCATAGCGTCTCTCAACACGCAGAATATACTCGGATATGCGCCTGACATCCCCCCGTATACGTATATTATGAACAAGGCTGCTGGGCGGTTGGGTGTCGGTATGTTATATTGTATGGCAGTTAGTTAGAAGTTAGGTTGTAGAGCTAGTATAGTATTATCTAAATACCTCTGGTTAAGAGCGATGCAGGTATTTGTTGGCGAATTAGGGGCCATCCATAATTTATTTAAGAAACCCGTCCCGTCCTTTTTACAAGTTGTCACATTTTTGATGGCCCCTTAGGCGTATGTGTTGAACACTGTTATGTGTTTAATAATTTGAAGATTATAATATTATGAACAATATGTTGGAGACCTTAACTTAGTACTCGTCTTTCAAGACCGAAAAACTGATTCTGTTTATATCTACTAAATTGTACGAATACTATTGAAAATATATTATAATATAGTATTTTCTAGGGTTAGGTTAATTTCTAAATATATTATATGTTATATAAAATATAGTTTATGGACATTTATAAACTTAATAAATTAGACCAGTTCCAATAGTAATGCTTTGTGAAATTACGACCATAGGCTTAGAGTTAGATCTTTATCGATGACTCTATTATCATTTATCATGTACGAAGGCGCATGATGTATCTGCCTATCACTTAATGATATGTTACGAATCTCTTCTTTTCAATAATACTTGATACCAACAAACACAGAAGTTAAATTATTCAATAATTCCCCGAAAGACATACTTGTCGTCAGTACATTAGCCCTGAGTGTTGTTTGACGGCGCGAGGTTTTTCATAGCTTTTTTACAAGTGTATGTACACACTATTATTACTATGGCGAATATGCTACGTAATGATTCTAAGAACATAGGTATTTGCAGATACAATGAGTGCGTCGACCGAGGATGACCTTAACAATATGCTGTACAATCGGTCTCAGGGTACGCCGATAAATAACCCGATCATATGGGTTATTTGGAAGCTGGAGGTATTATTTTAAAGATAGACGTCATAATATCCAGTATATTATCTGTGACATTATGCGACATC
Source organism: Colias croceus (assembly GCF_905220415.1). Taxonomy (NCBI): domain Eukaryota; kingdom Metazoa; phylum Arthropoda; class Insecta; order Lepidoptera; family Pieridae; genus Colias; species Colias croceus. Next base: position 12,779,043 of record NC_059537.1, read on the forward strand.
TAACTCGTGTAAATTAGAACTTTGAAGTGTCAATAGACGATGTTGGCTATGTTCACAGATCTGGTGTAATAGATCTGTGGCTATGTTCTTTTAAAGATCGCATGTTAGACAAAAACAATATTTTAACAACAGACGATTTTTTTCAACTTCCTTAAATTACAAAATGCTATGATAAAATTTTATAGCAAAAAAAAAACTGAATTTAAAAAACTGAACTTAGGTATTTGCAGATACAATGAATGCGTCTGTTTCTAGTTTTTACCGGCATTCCCATAAATGATGTAGAGTCTAAGTTTGAACCGTATATTCTTCATTTTTAAATCGATATTTAATTTTTAATACGCAAAATGCTACCATAAAGGTAAACAGAATGTGGAGATTCAGCATTCGTAGTACAGAGCGAGCCCGCTACGCAACTAGGCCAGAAAACACGGTGTCGCACAACCCTCACCTGAGGAGTGGGTTCCTGGCCGTCCAGCTGGCTGTCAGCGAAGCACTGCTGGAACATGTCAGTGTTACACCACCTTCATATGAGGTAATTAGATGAGCTGAAACAACGAAAAATATCGTCTAAGTATTCGTACCGTTAACGAGAACATTTGTATGAGAATTTGTGATTTGATTTGCTGAATACTTTAGTTTTTGTGTTTGCTCTTCTGTTTTCACCGCTTGCTGATAATATCTGATAGCCTATTTGATGCAAGGCATGTATTATTTGCTATTTTAACGGAGAAATAAGTAAAGTAGGTGAGTAGACGGCTCGGCATGAACGACGTTTCTCATGTTTGCTATTCTTATACAGAAGGCGCTTCAAAACATGTTGAGATATTAACAAAAAGTCATGCTCAAAATATAATGCGTAGCTTCCTAGAGAATGCTCTAAGCGTAGCTTAGTTATAAATAGGTAATATTTTTTTAAAGATGCGTATTAAGTATAATAAAAAGAAAGATTGCCGAAACCCGGGATTGAACCGGGGACCTTTAGATCTTCAGTCTAACGCTCTCCCAACTGAGCTATTTCGGCGATGAACATCTTTCTAAAATTATCGATCAATTGGTATGATTATTGAATCAACTAATAATGATTTATCATAATTTTTATAACAATGTCAATCATGTACAATAATTATTATACTACCGCTACTTCTACTAAAACTATAACTTTGGTTTGCCTTTCAAAGAAATAAGAATATATCTAAAATGTATGTACGATTCTTTAGTAGGTACTTTTATGAATCGCATTACTGACCTACAATAGCATAACAATACAAATCCCTTCAGAAAACTCTGTTTAATTTCAAGCACATTCAATTAACATCCGTAAAAACGTTTTTTTTACACGTAGATGAACTGAATTCACATAACTACTTAATACGATCTAGAGAAAAATCGAATTATTTTATTTTCTAGTTTCATGCAATACACGCGCTTGACGTCCAGTTGCAGAATCATGTATTTATTAATTTTCAGTTAAGTCTAGTGTCCATGCCAGTATCACCATTAATGCAAGAGAACAGAGTAAGGCAGGCTATCTCGGGGATACTTCTGTGCTTTACTCTGGCTTTGTTACCTCCAGTTTTGGAAACCCAAGCGCTGGTTGTTAAGGAGACTATCAATAGATTTAAGGTTGGCTTTTCTAAATCTATGTGAGTAACAGAGCTTTTTTACCTATTGTATTTTAAGGTGTTTTTTATAAATATTATTATGTGGTACACGTCTTAGGTCTTAGTCACGTTACTATTAGTCTGTGCTGTGGTACTAGGTAAATCACAAACTTGTTCTCACTGCTCCTATCCTGTGTTTTTTTTAATGTTTACAACTCAAGTAAATGATTGGTTATTAGTTATTACCACAGTTAATACGATTAAAATGTGTACATAATTATTTTTATAATCTTTAGATTACACTCCAAAAATTGTGACAAATCCTTTGCATGTTGAGATAAATAATCGAACTTCTAATTTCACTCACTAAAACTCAAAATCAAACTCAAACATTTATTTATTCAAATAGGCTTCTTTTAGAAGCACTTTCGAATCGTCATTACAAACTTTTAACATTTACCACCGATATTAACTCATCTCCTTACTAGGTACTATTGTACTTATAGCGCGCCCTCCGCCTCCGCAACGTAGACTACTCATCCATGTACCTCGGCTGGCTGGTGTACGCCTACCTCACGGTCCTACCTGTCTGCCTGCTCGGTAGCACGTGTCTGCTGCTGATCTTCAGGTGGATCCACCTGCTGTACAGCTTCGTGATACTGCTCGCGTACGTGTCGGTTATGATTATGCTGGCGATGATCATGTCTATGTTTCATGATACAGGTATCTATTTTTAAACTCACGGCTTTATACAAGTGATAATATTTTTTTAAGCTTTTAAGTGAATATACTTTTATACACGATAACTTTTGAATGATAAATGGTTTTGTATGAAATGGATTTTTTATTGTTTTCTCGTTTCCTGGCAGGCATTGTCTCTTGTATGATCAATATAAATTTCATAAGCCAAGTTAAAAAATGTGTAAAAATGTGTAAACAAAATTAAAAAAACATATAAAAGAAGTTATAACAACTTTAATAAAGATATTCCTCAAGCAAAATTCAGGGCTATGTATTTAGATAAAGATATAAAATAATAGTATTTAATGCACCAAATTCTACTTGTTCTTTCCAGCGTGGGTTGCAATCGTATGGACGACACTGTTCACACTGATGCAGATGTTCGTGGCGGAGCTGATCATCCACCACCAGATCGACTCCGCGCACCCGGCTCTCACCTTCCTCCTGCATGTGATCATACCGCCCCTGGGGCTGCACCACGCGATGAATGAGTTTGCGCTGCTGCAGACTGGACGTGAGGAATAAATCAACTTAGAGCTTTTGATAAGCATACGATAATAATAATTACATATTATTATCGTAATATGTACGCATCACACTTGTTAAAATAAAATTTAAAACTACTTTTTTGACTACTATGGAATGATTTTGATACCAGCTAATTGACTTGGCAACTAAAGCTAAACCCGGGTAAAAGCCCACAACAATCAAGAAAACACATAATTAGCTTCATATCATAAAGGTTGATATTAGCATAAAAACAAAATAAAGAATCAGATTTTTTCTTTGTTAAAACTTTGTGTAGGTACAAAATAAATATGACATTTTCAGAGGAAAACCACTGGGAGGGACAGTCCATAATATTTACGACGTTCTTCTGGCTCTTCTTGATAGCCGCATACTTCAGCGTGTTGATGTTATTGCAGCGCACGGTAAAACAGATAGCAATAGGAGGAGAAGTGTCATGGAAGACGGTTCTGTTTAAGAAAGTTGAGGTAGATATTGAATCTCTATCTCAAAATCATATTTTGAAAATTTTACAACAGTCTGTAAAAGTTGTGGAAAAGTACGCAGAAAGCTTGAAACTTTAATCACATTGAATTTCATGCGCTTAAAAGTCGTTTCAAGGAAAAGAAAGCATCAGTTAAATTAACATACTTTTAAACATTTATGTCGTTTTATTTAGGACGTAAACGTGCTGCATAAAATTGAAAATCCGACTGGCAGGGAACGGGACAAATTGCAAGAGGTAGACGAATTTGTAGCGAAGGCTATTAGTATGCGTAACGTGTCCAAGGTACATTTTACATTTACATAGGCATATAATATAATTAAGTATCTTGTAATATAGGTACATATGGTCATAATGTTCTTCAAATTGTCCTTTTTAGAGTATAATGGATCGTCCGGTTCTAAATAATATAACGTTAGATATTTACCGGGGCGAGTTTACGATTCTCCACGCAGAACTCATACAAGTGAAAATGATGACCACATTTGAAGATCTTATCACGGGTAAGAAGTTTATATGCATCATTGGATTACCAAAAATAAATAAATAAATCATCGCTTATTTTCTCCCTCTGCACAAACATAGGCTTTTTATGTTTTGATTTATAATCACCACGCGGACCATTTGGTTTGGTAGATGCCACATGTTTCCTCACAATTCCTCGCAATATTTTCTGAAGACTAGGTAGTGATGTCGATAAAATGAATGTCATAACATCAAATCGATATCAAAAGTAGATATCCAAGGAAATCATCTACATATGCGTATATTTTGCTTCGGTAATATTAAAGAATTTGCTTTAGGATTGACTCTTCCTGACAAAGGCAGTATTAACATCCTCGGTGAGGAGCTAAGGCCTGGATTGAATCTAATGTCAATGCAGACAATGATGGGCTATTGCCATCGCAGTGAATTTCTCATTGATGATCTGACGGTTGAAGAGCACTTTATATTCTTTGTTTCTGTAAGCAAAATAGACATAATATTTCATTGTATTTTTTATCTCCAACTTTAACATTGAGTAGCATCAATTGCTTTGACGACCATGACTTTGACAAGACTAATTTTAACTCAGTAATAAAATATTTAAATATTTCTTCAGCTTTTCATAAAAGTCATAAGGTACATTCATTTCATTCGTTTAATACTTGTATAGCGAGCGTGGTTCTGTATAAAGCTTTATTCTTTTTTTTAAGAACTTAGTCACACTCGCACATCGATTAAAAGATTTACTATTTTATCTTTTACTTATTAAATAAATAATGTTTCTTCTAAATTCCAAGATCTGTCTTTGGAACGAAACAAGCCAATACGTGTCGGAGTATGGACATTTGAGATCGAAATATCTCCTCAAAGAGTGCGGTTTGGAGGGAGTGAAAAGGGAGTACATACGGAATTTGGACGGATATTATAAAGGACAGCTGTGTTGGGCGATTGCAATGCTTTTGGAGCCTAGGGTACCTATCTATACTAATACATACTAATAATATTATAAAGAGAAAAGGTTTGTGTGTATGTATGGTTTTCACGCATAAACTACTGAACCTATCCCATTTGGTGACAACCCTAGCATATTTACACGTGGCAGCGTGAGTACCTACACTGGCGGCGGCATCGCGCGACATCAAAGGCGATTCCTTACTGTAGGAAAATAATATTGTAATACTGTGAAGTGTGATTGTACTCTAACGAATATCAAGGAGTGGTGACATTACAATAATTTCATGAGTTTATAATAAGCTTGTTTTAAGTGTTTGTACAAATTAACTTAATTTTGCAGATAATTATAATACCTCATTTCACTGGGGATCCACACTATACAGCGGTTATCAAGGATAAAATTATGGTACATTATTATATACATCATTATCATTTTTTTTGGAAAAATAAATTGTAAACTTTCATAATTTTTTTAATAATTTTTTTAGCTATACAGGAAATACATTACTTTGATAAAAGTGAGTTATGCCAGTGTGTATATGGAGTATGCAGACCGTGTGTTTATTTTTGACAATAGAGCTTTGGTTTTTGGCGGCACTCCTGCTTATATGTTTTTCAAATACGGTAAGAATAAATGCATGATACTTGATGACATAGATTAACTTTGTTAGTGAAAGTATTAAAGTTATATGATGAGTAAAAAAAAAGATATACTTCGGTACAATATACTCATAACCTTAAGTATTCGATTTTTGTATGTTATATTATAGACTAGCTGGTGCGTTGTGCGCGGGCTGCAAGCAGCCCGCGAGCCCCTTTTGCCCCTGGGTTGAAGCTATAGGGCAGTCATTTAAAAATATATTCGAATTTTCTGTGCATTTGTTACATCTGCTAACAGCGATTCTACAGTCAGTCGGTAATGCTTATAAATTCCCAATTCAAATATTTTCTATTCTGGAATGCTGTCGACCTTCGAAGGTGCGTTGTGCGCGGGCTGCAAGCAGCCCGCGAGCCCCTTTTGCCCCTGGGTTGAAGCAATAGGGCAGTCATTTGAAAATAAATTCGAATTTTCTGTCCATTTGTAACATCTGCTAACAGCGATTCTACAGTCAGTCGGTAATGCTTATAAATTCCCCATTCAAGTATTTTCCACTCCGGGAGGCTGTCCACCTTCGAGGGAGCGTAGTGCGCGGGCTGCAAGCAGCCCGCGAAGCATCCCAGGGCAGAAATCTTCAGTCATTTGAAAATGCATTAAAATTCCCCGTAAATTTGCTATTATCTGCAAACAGCGATTCCACAGTCAATCGGAAGTGCTTATAAATTTCAAATTCAAATATTTTATATTCCGGGGGGCGGTTCACCTTCGAGGGTGCGTGGTGCGCGAGCTGCAAGTAGCTCGCGGCTCATCCCAGGGCAGAAATCTTCAGTCATTTGAAAATGCGTTAAAATTCCCTGTCAATTTGTTATTATCTGCTAACAGCGATTCCACAGTCAATCGAAGTGCTTATAAATTCCCCATTCAAATATTTTCTATTCCGGGGGGCTGTTCACCTTCGAGGACGTGCGGTGCGCGAGCTGCAAGCAGCTCGCGGCTCATCCCAGAGCAGAAATCTTCAGTCATTTGAAAATGCATTCAAATTTCCTATCCATTTGTTACATCTGCTAACAGCGATTCTACAGTCAGTCGAAACTGCTTATAAATTACTTATTCAAATATTGGTTAAATTTTTGAAACGTGATCCCGAATTTTATTTTTTTGATGTGTCTAATCAATAGCGGTGACTTTTCATAATAAACTGTTCAAGACAATTAATGTGTGAAGATGTATAAAACATATTGAAAACTTCAAGTCATCATTAGTAGCGTCGTTTAAAATCAAATTCATTATGCTTTCGGCACTAAAAATATCTAAGTGAAAGCCATAGCACTAAAGTCAAAGGGTGTATCGAATAAGATATCGTTACACTATAAAAATAACTACTTTAAAAAAACCGACTTCAAAAACGGAAAAGTAAAAAATAATTAATTAGTTACTACATATTATTTAGTTGTGTTATTCACTATATAGGTTTGAAGTCGGTGCCAAGCATAAGCACTTATTAAACTACGCTATTTTTTGATACAAGAACTACGATTATTTCGATACAAGAACTACCTACTTGCAATTCAATTACATTATTCGCAATACAAAAAATTGGCTATTTTCGATACAAAAACTACACTACTCTTGGTGTAAGTCCTACGCTTATAAAGCGTGAACGATTGGCTCATTCACTCAATAAATGTGTGAAGATGAATATATTATTACGTATTGAAAACTTCAGTCTTTTTAGTAGCTTCGTTTAAAATCAAAATCATTATGTTTTCGGCACTAAAAATAAGAACCTACTTTTCCGTTTTTGAAGTCGGTTTTTTTAACGTAGTTTTAATAGTTTTTAACCTACGTAGTTTTTTTGTTTGAGTGGGAATCGCCCTAAAGTCGCTTCTGTTCAAGAGTTTACTTAACACGCTCGTCGCTTAATCGCTCCTCGCTACCTATTTGAATATTTACGCCGGCCGCTGACGTGACTGGCTCGCTTCGCTCGCTTGGCTAGTGCAGTAGTTCAAAAGTTAACCTAACTCGCTCGTCGCTTCGCTCCTCGCTACTTCTTTGAATATTTACGCCGGCCGCTGACGTGACTTGCTCGCTTCGCTCGCTTGGCTAGTGCAGTAGTTCAAAAGTTAACCTAACTCGCTCGTCGCTTCGCTCCTCGCTCTTTCTTTCAATATTTACGCCGGCTGCTGACGTGACTTGCTCGCTTCGCTCGCTTGGCTAGTGCAGTATTTATTTATTTATTTATTTATTTATTTTAGAATTTCCGACAGAGGATACAGATTACATTCGTTACATCTAATACAAGTACATGATCTTCTACACCTCTAATTAAAGGAAATTACAGCGTTCAGAATGGATTACAATTACAATTAAAATTAAAATTAAAATTAAAATTACAATTACAATTACAATTACCATTACAATTACAATTACAATTCGTCAATTTCTTAAAAATATTAAAATAAATTTAATAACATTAATTATATAGGAAAACCAAAAAAGTATTACAATTACAAATCTAAAATTACAATTATATTCGTCAAATTATAAAAAAATATTATAAAAAAAAATATTATATAATAAAAAATTAAAGAGCAATTAATTATATACAGAATTCAAATACATAATTATTATTAAAATTGCAAATATTATTCAATTACAATTAGGTATATTAAAATTAATCACTACAATAAAATTATACAGGTTGGTTACATTAATTAATAAAGGAAAAATAGAAACTTTTATCATTGGCTAAATTGAAGGATTAACAATTTGAAGCGTGTTAGAGATTGACTGAAGATGTCTATGTCTTGCGAGATACCAGTGAGCTTGTTATACTCATGGGTGAGTCTGACTGTTGGTGAGTTTTTACCAAGGTTTGTCCGATAAGAGGGGGCACTAAAAAGGCAACGAGGTTGACGAGGAACTCTAGATGGTACATTAATATTAAATCTGGTTAGTAACGCTGGACAGTCGAAACCATTATTAAACACTTTATACAAAAACAGAAGATCAGCTATAGTGCGACGCGACTCAAGAGATCTCATATTGAAATATTTAAGTCTGTCTTCATATCGAGTCAATGATTTCTTGATACCAGCTCGGTAAGCCAGCTGGCGAACAAGTCTTCTTTGAATTCCTTCGATTCTTTTTCTGTGAGTCTGGTAAAAGGGATAGTTCAAAAGTTAACCTAACTCGCTCGTCGCTTCGCTCCTCGCTACTTCTTTGAATTTTTACGCCGGCCGCTGACGTGACTTGCTCGCTTCGCTCGCTTGGCTAGTGCAGTAGTTCAAAAGTTAACCTAACACGCTCGTCGCTTCGCTCCTCGCTACCTATTTAAATATTTACGCCAGCCGCTGCCGTGATTCGCTCGCTTCGCTCGCTTGGCTCGTGCGGTAGTTCAAAAGTTAATAAATATTTATTACTCCGGGAGGCTGTCGACCTTCGAGGTTGCGCGGTGCGCGAGCAGCAAGCAGCCCGCGGCGCCGTCTTTTGCCGTTGCTATTCAATTACCCTTCCTACTATGGAAATTTCCATACAAAATTTTCGAAAAAAAAAATTTCGCTTTTTACCAAATATTTTTACATGCCTGGAAGCGGACCAGGTTTTGAAGCATTTTTTACTTCGGCGACCCCGCCCTACCTGCCACCGGTTCAGAGAGCCGTTGAATTTCGTGATGTATGGAAAATGGAAACCGAGGGTCGGAGAGAAATTCTGAGTATGCAGTTTTGTAAATATGGCCGATTAGAGCACAGAAGTCAATTTTCAGACCGATCGTAAAGTAACCGGCGCCACCAACTTGCTTTGAAAAATTGGCCATTTTTGAAAAAAAAATTGCGTCCAATTTGAAATTTCTCGATTGCCCTGGGAGCGCCCCATCTTCCTGATCAATTTTTAGTTCTACACCCCCCGGCTATCTAGTGCCGTTTTGGAGAGCCGTCGAATTTCGCGTTGTATGAAACTCGGAAACCAGCGATGGAAACTCGATTATGAGTATGCCATCTCAATGTGCGGCTCGACTAAAGCCCCTGTGCCAAGTTTCAGCGCGATCGGACCAGAGATGACCATTTTAGAATTTGTATGGCGGCGGCCATTTTTTCCGCCATTTTGAATTTTTTTCACTATCTGTGGTAATTGCTCGAGGTCTACTACAAGTTTAGTTTGAGCACCCCAGATGTAGCTGCTACCGTTTGCGCGGGCCGTTGACCGTCTTCGAGAGATGAGGGAAAGTTTAAGATTTCGGATTTTTCTGGATATCCTGGGAGCTGGGCGAGTACGAATGCATCATTGGTGTATTTCTCCATTGCACCACCTCGTCTAAATTTACGTTTTTATGTTTGCGCCAAAAATGGAAAAATTCCAAAATCGAGCGTCCCACTGTAGCTCCCTGGTAGCGTCCCAGGGTGGTGATCATTTTTAGTTCCGGGACCCCCCACCCAACTCGGACCGTTTCCGCGGGCCGTTGGATTTCGCGTTGTATGAAAGTTGGAAACTGGGGCCCGGAGCCACTCGAACGGGGCACCGATCGATTCGCCGGCTCGAACAGAGCACGTGTGCCAAATTTGAGACGTAAGGATTCATAAACGGCGATTTTGGCAAAGTACGGCGGCCATCTTGTTTTCGCGAAAATCCCCATTTTTCCACCTCCCCTGGTAATCGCCACCAGTTCCGAGCATTTTTTGTTCAGACACCCCCCCTCCAGGTGCCACCGTTTCTGCGCACCTCCAGGGGTCCACTCTCTTGTCCAGGGTGTTGGAGATGTCAATATTTTTCCGGTGGTCACTCGGCGCACCTCTACACGGTCACGTCGAAATCCCCCCAACTTTCCGCGTAGTTTCCGAGAAACCCGATGTCAGTCAGTCAGTGAGTGGTAGTGTAGCTTTATATATTATAACTAGCTGGTGCGTTGTGCGCGGGCTGCAAGCAGCCCGCGAGCCCCTTTTGCCCCTGGGTTGAAGCAATAGGGCAGTCATTAGAAAATGTGTTAGAATTCCAAGTCCATTTATAATTTTCTGCTAACTGCGATTCCACAGTCAATCGGAAGTGCTTATAAATTCCCAATTCATAAATTTTCTGCTCTGGGGGGCCGTCCACTTTCGAAGGTGCGGGTGCGTCTCATCCCGGGGCAGAAATCTTCAGTCAATTGAAAATGCATTCGAATTTCCTGTCCATTTGTTACTATATGCTAACAGAGATTCTACAATCTACAGTCACTGATAAAAAATCATTGATTCGTGATGAAAAATACACTAAAAAGTATTAAATAAAAATAACTTGGAAACAACATATTAATTGGAAAACACATATTGAATATTTAAAATCTAAGTTGTCGAAATTTACCTATGCCCTATTCCAGATAAAACATAGCAAACAAACTTACACACCGCTTTATCTGCATATTACGGGTACGCCTACTCATGGTTAAGATATGGTGTGATGTTATGGGGAAACAGCGTTGATGTTAATGATTTATTTAAAATGCAGAAGAAGTGCGTGAGAATCTTAGCCCAAATAAAAAACACAAACAGTTGCAAACCATACTTTAGAAAATATAACCTTTTAACATTACCATCTATGTATATACTTACACGAAATTTGCACATTTGTCTATAAAAATATTAATACATTTTCACGAGTCGAGGAACACCACGAAGTAAATACGCGCTTTAAATAAAGCGTGTAAAATAGATTACACCTACCATTCTCAAGAATCAAAATGTTAAATCATAGCCCCTATCACATGGCTATAAAAATATATAACAAAAAAACTTCCTGACCAAATTAAAAACCCAAAAACTATTTATTCTTTTAACAAACAACTAAAGCTCCTTTTAATCCAAAAATGCTTTTATTCAATAAATGAATATTTCGAAGCTAAACTACGCTAAACTTGAATTTTCGTGTGGTTAAGTCTTTCCAATCTCATATACCTAATAAATGTAATTGAAACTAACAAAAATAAATTATACTTACCTAACTATCTAAACCTACTGAATCCCAAACTAAACTTAACTTGAAAACTTCGATCTAACTAAACCTACCAAATAAATCAATCGCAATCAATGTATATCTATGCATCTATATGAGTATTTCTATTTACGTCTTATATCGTTATCTACGAATATTTATAATGTATAATCCCGGACATATCTAAATTGTATATTAATTGTATGTAATTGTAATCTGTGTATTGGAAAATTGAAATGTATGTGACAATATTAATGTAATTTAAATATAATATTATATTGCAATACCTGCATAAGGTTTCTAATATTATGTAAAATATATTAGTATGCAATAAATGATTTGATTTGAAAAAAAAAACTACGTTAAAAAAACCGAATAAAAACGATTTAATATACCTACTTAATTACTACATAATATTTAGTTGTGCTATTTACCTTACTTGCAATTCAAGAACTACATTATTCGCAATACAAAAATACGCTATTTTCGATACAAAAACAGAGAGTAGTGTACTACTCTTGGTGTAAGTCCTACGCTTATAAAGCGTGAACGATTGGCTTATTCACTCAATAAAATATTTATTTATTTATTAAAAAAACATCACATGCCATTACAGGACAATGCCCAATGCGACAGAGATACAATTTTATAAAACATAATAAACTTAACTAAATTAAAATAACATACATAAATTAACAAAGAAAAATAAGCTTTAAATAACTTCTTAACGATAACAGATTAACTGTAATATCACCCTTGCGAATTCAGTTTATTATGTGTGAAGATGTATAAAACATATTGAAAACTTCAGTCTTTTTAGTAGCGTCGATTAAAATCAAATTCATTATTATTATTATGCATTAAAATTCCCCGTCAATTTGTTATTATCTGCTAACAGCGATTCCACAGTCAATCGGAAGTGCTCATAAATTTCTCATTCAAATATTTTCTATTCCGGAGGGCTGTCCACCTTCGAGGGTGAGTGGTGCGCGAGCTGCAAGCAGCTCGCGGCTCATCCCAGGGCAGCAATCTTCAGTCATTTGAAAATGCATTCGAATTTCCTGTCCATTTGTTACATCTGCTAACAGCGATTCTACAGTCAGTCCGAAATGCTTATAAATTCCCTATTCATTTTTTTTTACTCCGGGAGGCCATCTTCCACCGAAGTTGCGTGGTGCGCGGGCAGTAAGCAGCCCGCGGCGCGTCCCAGGGAAGAAATCTTCAGTCATTTGAAAATGCATTAGAATTCCTTATCCATTTGTTATTATCTGCTAACAGCGATTCCACAGTCAGTCGAAACTGCTTATAAATTACTTATTTCAAATATTTTCTACTCCGGGAGGCTGTCGACCTTCGAGGTTGCGCGGTGCGCGGGCAGCAAGCAGCCCGCGGTACCACCTTTTGCCGTTGCTATTCAATCATCCTTCCTACTATGGAAATTTCCATACAAAATTTTCGAAAAAAAAAATTTCGCTTTTTAGCAAAAAATTTTATGTGCCTGGAAGCGGACCAAGTTTTTAAACATTTTTTACTTAGGCGACCCCGACCTACCTGTCACCGGTTCAGAGAGCCGTTGAATTTCCTGATGTATGGAAAATGGAAACCAGGGGTCGGAGAGAGATTCTGAGTATGCAGTTTTGTAAATATGGCCGATAAGAGCACAAAAGTCAATTTTTAGACCCATCGTAAAGTAACCGGCGCCACCATCTTGCTTTGAAAAATTGGCCATTTTTGAAAAAAAAAATGGCGTCCAATTTGAAATTTCTCCATTGCCCTGGTAGCACCCCATCTTCCTGATCATTTTTTAGTTCTACACCCCCCACCTATCTCGCGCTGTTTCCGAGAGCCGTCGAATTTCGCGTTGTATGAAACTCGGAAACCAGCGGTGGAAATTCAATTATGAGTATCCCACCTTAATGTGCGGCTCGATTAAAGCCCCTGTGCCAAGTTTCAGCGCGATCACACCAGCGGTGGCCGTTTTAGAATTTGTATGGCGGCGGCCATTTTTTCCGCCATTTTGAATTTTTTTCGCACTCTGTGGTAATTGCTCGAGGTCTACTCCAAGTTTAGTTCGAGCACCCCAGATGTAGCTGCTACCGTTTGCGCGGGCCGTTGACCGTCTTCGAGAGATGAGGGAAAGTTTAAGATTTCGTATTTTTCTGGATATCCTGGGAGCTGGGCGAGTACGAATGCATCATTGGTGTATTTCTCCGTTGCGCCACCTCGTCTAAATTTACGTTTTTATGTTTGCGCCAAAAATGGAAAAAATTCCAAAATCGAGCGTCCCACTACGGCTCCCTGGTAGCGTCCCAGGGTGGTGATCATTTTTAGTTCCGACACCCCCCACCCAACTCGCACCGTTTCCGCGGGCCGTTGGATTTTACGTTGTATGGAAGTTGGAAACTGGGGCCCGGAGCCACTCGAACGGGGCACCGATCGATTCGCCGGCTCGAACAGAGCACGTGTGCCAAATTTGAGACGTAAGGATTCATAAACGGCGATTTTGGCAAAGTACGGCGGCCATCTTGTTTTCGCGAAAATCACCATTTTTCCATCATCCCTGGTAATCGCCACCAGTTCCGAGCATTTTTTGTTCAGACACCCCCCCTCCAGGTGGCACCGTTTCTGCGCACCACCAGGGGTCCACTCGGTATTCGAAGGTGATCGAGATCGCTATATTTTTCCTCTGGTCACTCGGCGCACCTCTACACGATCACGTCGAAATCCCCCCCACTTTCCACGTAGTTTCCGAGAAAAGCGATGTCAGTGAGTGAGTGAGTGGTAGTGTAGCTTTATATATTATAATATAGACAATAAATGATACTTTATTTCAGGTCGAGAATACAGACTAAGAATAACATTCAGAAAGAATAGATACACGGAAGGGAAGGATGAATTATTAGATAAAGCTTCAGAAGTTGGAGCTACTGTAAGGGCCCATTTGGGTACCTTACTGATATTGCGAGTTCCTACACGACCTACTGGGAAAGTAGCGGATTTTGTTAAAACTCTGAATGATAATGAATCTAAATACGGCATTCTATCGATTTCTATTAGCATTGCTGATTCGGAGGAGATTTGTAACAGGTAAATAGCTCTGTTAGCTATATAAGACATGAAATTATAGGTAAGTAAGTATGACATTTTTCTTTAAAGTTTTTCCAGACATTTTACAGGAAGTCACAAAATTGAAATACATCAAGATAAGGATATGCCTGAAGTTATCATCACCAATAAAACATAGAAATAGAATAAGCAAAGTAGCAAATATAGTAAAAAGGAACAATAAATGCGTACCTAAGCATTTTTTTGCCTGAAATTGAATTAAAAAATATACTTTTAAAATTAATTTTACTTTACAGAGCTATCTTTGAATCACGAGCTTCGATTCACGGAACACCAGAAACTCACGAACTTTCTAGAACAGCTCTAGCACATCTAATGGGTAATTATAGACATATCCACTTTCTTATAAATAAATAATTCAATAATAGTTAGTTGTTTTGTTGTAATATAGATAGCATTTTCACATTAGAAATATATGTAAGAAATACTTATTCTCATTTTAGATGAAAATCCTGAAAGAGAAGATGTACAATTTAAGAATGTTACTCATTTGACGTACATTGGACAGAAGTTCACTTCGTTTTATCGACACTACCGAGTTATTTTAGTCAGTACGGTAATACTATTATGTTACTACTATAATATCATAAAATTTTTACTCATATAACATGTATATTATAATATTACGGTTTAATGAAAGTAACATTACGTCTTTAAACTCTATCTTTGCCCGCTTCGCTCGCTTAGACTTCGCGACTAAATTAATCAATCTCTATTGAAATCCATCAAAATCGGTAATAAACATGCTAGGGCCTAGGTGTACATATTATAAACAGAAGGAATTTCTTGCTATAACGCGCATGCCTACATAACATGAGCTCTACCTTCAAAAGTTTCAATTTATTTGGCCAATAGCGAAGTTGATTTAGGATTACAGAACCTTTGTAGGCCCCGGAGGTTTTTGGAGTTAAACTCAAACTCAAACTCAAACATTTATTTATTCAATTAGACTTATTCGAGAAGCACTTTTGAAACGTCAATACATATTTTAACATTTACCACCGATTCGGAAAACTGTATCTATGGAGAAGAATCGGCAAGAAACTCCATAAGTTAAAGCACTAAAATAAAATAATTTTATGACTAACAGGTATTGTCTGCATTAATTGCTGGAGTGTTCATCGGTCTATCTTTGTCTCAAGTTTTGACTGATATAGAACACGATCGAGTTGCTAAAAAGATTCTGCACGGTGATGTATGAATAACTTGCTACTTTATAATCTTAGACATTTATATGACTAGCAATGTCCCGCGGTTTTACCCGCATTGCTTCCCCTCTATAAATTGGTCTTAGTGTGTTGATATAATATAGCCTATATCCACTCTCAATAAATGGGCTATCTGATTAGTAGATTTATCTATCTAACACTGTTGATGAATTTTTCAAATAGAACCCCGTAGTTCCTAAGAAAAGGGCGTTCAGCCAAACAAATAAATAAAATCTTCTCGCTTTCAGCAACTACAGATCTAATTTCATATTTTAATTTTAGTATTTCGTTAGATTTAACTTTTCTCCAGTTCTGTACTTTTCAAAATAAAACAATTCACTTATAATCATAATGAATACTTGTTATATTTATATTATACTGTATCTATTTCTCATTTTAGATTTTAACAGTGGAAGCGTTAGAACAGAAAACGACATTGGTATTACAATCTGATAATTCAAGCGCCGCTCAATCGATAGCCAATGCGTTAGTTAATTTATTTTTTGATTTTGAGATGTATATTTTTTTTTCATACGGGTTTTTAAAATTTCAAATATTATATTGTCACAGATACGTGTTATCCGAAACGAACGCAGCGGAAAAAGAAATTGAGAATATGGCATACACCGCTCTTCAACATACAGAAGTAAATATAACTTTTATTTATCTTAAATTGTTGTTCATTTAAAAATTAAAGGTGTCTCAATAATTTAGTAGGTAATTATTTAAATTAATTTAAATTTTAGAGCATCTCGGAATATCTGGTGACTAGGGCCATAGACTCTCCCCAGCATTATGTTTACATGTTCGCTTATGGAATGGAAGTATCGTCCATTAATGACATAATATCGGTAAGCTACTCAATTACTCATCACATATCGATCCATATCGATCGTGAATACCTCATTATTTTCTTATAAATTGTAAAACATATGGATGCATATATATGGTCCTGGTAAAACAATCACATGGCTCTACCGCTGTAGACCACCCCATTTCATCATTTTGCACTACGAAATAGCGAATCAACCTTATTCCAATAATCTCGACATAACTTAAAGCACCTATGATCAAATCACCAAGTTTACATTCAGTAGCATCTAGTATTTTACTAGTTTACTTTCTAGTTGATTAATCAACGGATAGTGATGCAATTAAAAGGGTAGGTAGATAGTTTCTCATTTAGTTGTTACGTCGAATACCAGCTAAATAGCTTTAATACTAAATACGGATAAGTAACTTCATACAGCATAATACATTAAAATGTTGCAGATTAAAGTATTATACAGTCCAATACATTACGACCACGGAGCGGCTGCCAGGTCTTTAGCTCGCGTATACATGGCGCTGATGAGGCATTATACCATGGCTCCAGACTCCACTATTCAGGTCACTGATGACCCACTAGCGTTGGATCTTACACCAGTTAGTATAATTATGATTTTGTTTTTGCCTATTTTGTTTTGTGTAAAACGCACACTTACAAAATCTTAAAAAATTATATAATTTATAGAGAAGTTTTTCTTTTGTAAGATGGTACTTTTAGAAATTAAAGACTTTTTAACGGATTTTAAACGCGATTTATTCATTCTATTATTTTCCCGACGTTTCGAACACTTTACAGCGAGCGTGGTCACGGGGAGACTTGAGTCTCCCCGTGACCACGCTCGCTGTAAAGTGTTCGAAACGTCGGGAAAATAATAGAATGAATAAATCGCGTTTAAAATCCGTTAAAAAGTCTTTAATTTCTAAATGTATAATACTCGCGTAAAATCAAACCCTAGAAGATGGTACTTACAAAGTTATTTTTAAAGTAATAACTTTGTTATTAGGCTATTACCGTTTTCGATTTCAGTGGGTAAAGTATGCAGAACACCCGCCTATATTTATACAATTTCTGCTGATTCTAACAATATCACACATGATTCTGATACCGTCTTTGGAGAGCGGGTTTATAAGACATACACAGGTAGGTACAGTTACTAATGAAAATGTTTACTTCTTTAAGGATGTTTTTTCCAATTAGCTAAAAGAAAATAAATTTGCGCCAGTTAATTTTTGTAAAATGCCCACGTACTTATAGTCACGAATTTACCGTCTCTATCTCAGCGGTAGGTAAATTTTTTTAGAACCTCCCTGCAGCCTGCTGCCTGCCTTGCCATAAACGTGTAACAGATAGACAGACATACATATTTGTTCAATGAATAATATAAACAATAATCATTTTGTTTGTTTGAACGCGCTAATCTCAGGAACTACCTACCTTACCGATTTGGAAAATTATTTCGGTGTTAGATACATAGTAACTCAATGTGTTAGATAGCCTACCTATATATCGAGGAAGGCTTATAGGCTATATTATATCATCACGCTAAGATCAACAGGAGCGGAGCAGTGCGGGTAAAACCGCGTGGCACAGCTAGTAGTTATATAATATTTCAGTGCTACACCATAAACTTCTCCCCACTTCGATATTGGTTCTCAATGTTTCTATGTGATCTTATTCTCTATTGGATTCTTGTGGCTGTGATGTCAGGGGCGATTGTGGGAATCATGACTTTAGTGGCTCCCTTCTATTTTGGCGTGTCTGATATAGGTAAGTGTAGCAGCTTTTAATGAAATAATTAACGATTAAAAGCAGAAGCGTAGCGTGCCTTGGCGAAGCCCCGTATAAAAAATTGTTTGGGGGCCTTTAGGAAGTGTAAAGATTTCTCACAAAAGAAAAAAAAAATGTCTGCACTAAATTAAAAGAAATATTTACGTACCTATTCATCATAATTATCTATCTGTCACTTATTCCAAAATTTTTACAAACAATTCAAATTAAATTTACACACAGGAGGCCAGAAAAATGCTTTTTTGACTTTTGTCATTTCTGAAAAAAAAATTTGGGAAGTTTTTAGTAATTTTTGCCTACGCATGTTGGGGGGCCTCGTATAATTGATACGGCAGATACGGCGGTAGCTACGCTCCTGATTAAAATAGCAATCGAAATCGTAGTGCCTAGTACAATTTAAATAACCAGTTTTCCATTTTTATACGTCAAACATCAACAGATTATATTTGCAGCAATAATAACCGTGATATTGGCGGTATATGGAATCGGTTGCATACCACAAGCCTATCTATTTAGCTTGGGCCCACGTGCGGCACTGAATTCCATGATTTTCATCATGGTGAATATCGTTTTTGGTAAGATGGATTTTAATTATTGCTACATAGTTATTTGTATTGTTTTTAGTAATTTCGCTTTATGCTAGGTAAGTTGTATAGGTACACACACGGCCTAAGGTGGAGCATACATTACCTCTTAACCTTACCTTGTGTAAGTATATTTTTTCTCATCTATTTTTACTACATCAAATTGCTGTTTCAGGTGAAACTACAGTATTAGCTAAATTGTTTTACGGCAATGCTCTTGATTATGTCCTGAATTTCCTAAGTTTCTCGCCGCAATTCAATATGGCGTACGCTTTAATTAAGATTAAGAAAATCTTTCTATATAATAGCGAATGCAATATATTCAAACGGCGAAATCTCTGCTCGTCGAAAACTCTCCACAAGTGTTGTCGTAAGTACCTAGTCCTAAACATTTTAACCTCCTGAGACCCAGGATTTTTTTTTCTTTCTTTTTTAATAAAAATTAGCTGTATCTGTTCTAATGCAATTATAGATATTAAAAAAAATGGAAAAAAAAATCTTTCGTGGAAAACTTGGATTTTCTTTATGTCATTTATATATTACAGGGGGTCCCAGTTCCAAGTGTAATAAGTTTATGAAAATGAAGAAAAACTACTTGTTTTTTTAGTTATTATATATTTTTAAACTTGAAACCTAATATTTATTATTCTATCTATTGTTCTGTATCTATTTTTTGTAACTTGGTTCAAAGATAGGTATTTTTAAGGGTGAGAAATAACCAGTTCAATTATTTTGCACCGGCGCGGCGGTGTATTTATATTGTCACGTCCACCCATAGGTCTTATTTCTAATCCATCCTCTTGGTCAGCCTCCTCTAATTCTTGGTCCACGTCATGTGCGTCCCCGAAATGGTCTGCCAACAACTGAAGATGACATATATAGTGACGATTCTGTACTGACGTGACTCATACTCATTGGACGAATGGAAGAAGACTCATTTTCTGGTGTTTGGGCGGCTTCATCGGTATCATTTGGGGGATTATCTTCATCTCAAACATTTATTTATTAAATTAGACTTCTTCTAAAAGCACTTTTGAATCGTCATAACAGTATTAACATTTACCACCGAATCGGAAAGCAGTATCTATGGAGAAGAACCGGCAAGAAACTCCATAGGTCCATCATATAGGTCAATATTTGACTCATCCAGGTGTTGGTAGATCTCAGTATCTTATAATCCTTGAAAATTATAATAAAATCTGTAACATAAACTAAATAATGTCATATAGGTAATACATGGGGCCCTTGTAACCAATACCAATTTGGCAAGAATTGAGACCAAATGTCTTACCAGTATGACATAAAAGAAAACATTCATATTTTTCACAAGTTTTAGATTTATCTTACAAAATAACTATTGCGGTTGCAGAAATAATATCTATTATAATTAGATATACAAAGATATACTGCAATATACTAATGGTTCCACTAAAAATGTAAGATTACTGACCACGTGTTTGCCGTCGCACAGCCACCGTCAACTTCGAAATGAGAATACTTCAAATCACTGTCACTTATAAAACCAAAAACCGTTTAATAAAGCGGATGACATACCACTACATCGATTTGAGGTATTATTCCCGCATATACGCAAAAGATGGCGTTGAAATATTTTTTTATTGTTTATGTAATATATATATGACCGCAGGCCCCAGGAGGTTAAGCTATTGCATAGCTTCTATCACGGGCCTTGAGCGCGGGGAACGAATCAAGAAATTTCGTAACGAAAAAACCTCACGCTCCCCACTCCGACGGGCACGGAGGTGTGGCTTGAAGGCATGCTATGCAATAGCTTTACCGCGGCAGTCCCCAAGTGCCACACGTTTTTCTTTAATTTTTCTGCCGGAAATCCTACTTACGTTACACTTACATTACTGAAATATCAATTTATTATTGTTTTTCAGCAAAATGCGGCGTCCTGCAGCAATGTTTCTCGAGGCAGTATTATCTCCAAAACGCGCCTGGAGTCCGCATGGAGATATTTGCGATGTTCTCTATAGCCATTGTTTTCACAGCTATTCTGCTTATTTGGGAATATAAATATATCCAAAGGTTCTGCTCGTACGTCATTTGCAAATGGATTTATATTGACAAAAAGGAAACTAGTCTTGACTCATTGGGTGTTTTACAAGAAAAGGAAGATGTTGTAAATAAAACTATTGAAATGAGATCTAAAACATGTTAGTTTCACTCATTATAATTGTAATTAGATCGTTTTGCAATTGTATCAAAAGCAAAAAGAAGGTCTGAAGAATAATAATCTATTTCTACACCTACACATAGTCATATTTATGGAAAGAGTTAAAATCTTCGATGCTAAATTCTCAAAACTAAGTTAGTTACCTACTCTAGTTTAATTACGATTTACGATGTTTGCTATCCGTATACTTATTATAGCTACCTTTATTTGATTAAATAATTACTATCTAACTTTGAATAAATTTAAAAAATGTAACTCTCCTTTTTAGCAATCAAAAGGGACACGTTCGGAGAGTATCTTCTCGCGTCCAATGTATCTCAACTACACTATGGGAAGTATGTCATCAAACATATTAACTTAGGGATTGGCAGGGGTGAAGCATTGGCATTATCTGGTTTACTCCATCATGGAAGACTGAAGCTTTGCGAGTTACTGGCTGGTAAGAAGATAATATTTATATTTTTTCCGATTTCGTTAAGTACTTACTACCAGCTACCTACATCGGTCAGATTTTGTCAGAGAATTTTTAACTATTATTTAGTTTACTAGTTTTTCTTTCAGGCTTAAAATTGCCCAACGAAGGCAAACTATGGAGCATGTCTAAATGGAGTTTGGATAGAAATCCATATCAGGTAGTAAACATTCAAGCCCAAAAGGCTAAGCTATCAATTTAACGGCTAATTAAGCTAGTTGGTTGGGTCACCTACAAAATCATTATTACAGTATAGTCGTCAAATAAGCCTAAGTTGTCGGCACAATCCTCTACCTCATTGGATGACAGTGTACGATGCGCTGGCTCTCATAGCAGTGCTTCGTGGAGTGCCAAGATCGGACGTGAGGAAGGAGATTAGCAATTATATTGATGCGCTTGGTAATATATTATTCTTTCACGAATTTGATGTTAATTACCTTATTATCAAGTCATTTTTATTCACATAACAAATAGGTTTTTTTTTTAACTGATGCGACGTTCTCAAAATCGGCAGGAGTTCTGAATTCATAATTTGTCATGTTTTTTAACCTATGCTGCGAACCACTGTTATTAAGAATTTCACCTATAACATTACGCTCGCATAATTTCATATTTTATCTAGGTAATGGTATTTCGATATTTCTATAACTATAGGTAGCTTCCATCGCGCATCCTTAACGATAAGTGACAATATTCAGCACGTTCTTCTCATACCAAATCTCTATATTCCAGAATTGCACAATTTCACATACAAGCTCATTCAATACCTGGAACCCAACGAACAAACGCGCATACATTTCGCCGCTGCAGTCATCGGAGCCCCTCCGGTTATAATCCTGGATGAATGCACGGCATACCAGAAATACTCTGTTCAGCGCGCTATGTACTCGATTATCCATAAGTTGAGGAAACGTGGACATGCTATACTTATCTGTTCTAGCAGGTGAACATTAAAAAGTACTAATTAAAAAAAAGTCATAAATAATAGGTAAGTATAAGAGAGTCCTCGTTACTTTATCAATAGTACTCATTAAATGGCGGTGCGTCGATTCCTCGAAACCGTTTTTGTTTTTTTAAGCTATTGCATAGCTTCTATCGCGGGCCTTGAGCGCGGGGACCGAATCGAGAAATTCCGTAACGAAAAAACCTCACGCTCCCCACTCCGACCGAGGTGTGGCTTGAAGGCATAGCATGCTGCATAGCTTTACCGCGGCAGTCCCCGAGTGCCACACGTCTTTTTTTTGACATTAATTTATAACATTATGTTTTCCATTGCTTTTTTACCACTACTATACTACACCTTTTCACTTAAGGTTTAAATTAATTAACGTAGATCTCAGGACATAATATTTAATCATTTTCACCAGTGTTGAAAGCCACATGCCGATCACGAATCGCTTGGCCATATTCGTGAATGGCGGCATCTATGACATAGACTACGTGGATAATCTAATAGAACGGTATAGCGATAAGGGGTATACCGTAGTGATACACCTCAAGAACGAAATAGATGTGGAGAGAATGTTCTCGAAATATTTCAAGATGTTTATAATCAATGATGTAACTGAGGTATTTTAAAGCTTTGGTTTACCATTTAAAACATGAGTTTTAGCTCTTTCTAATCCCACTGCAAATACCTGATGAAATTTTAAGTGTTTCACCACGATATAGGTACAATTAGGAAGTCTGACACGTTGGCGGATGTCACATCTGCATGAGCATTTTGGTTTTTAATATATTATGTCTGTTTGCTGTAAACTAAAATGAGAACTGTATAAATAATTATTTACCCCGGTCATACCTTTCATTGATACAACCGAGACCTGTCTTATATAGAAAGAAAACTGCGAATTTTGTTACTTTAGCAAAAATTATGTGCCATGAATTATGTAACATATTTCTCACTTTAAAATACATATCTATGTTATATTGATATTGTTATTTTCACAGGTGCTCGCTAATGTTCAAGTTTTAGACGCTGATTTGACTTGGGCAACGATTTTTGAAAAGATGGAAAAGCTACAAGCTGAAAACCATAATGTGTATTCATATGTTGTGTCGTCTGTGCCCATAGACTACATATACAATAGCATATTAAGCAGTGAATCTGGCCAAATGGATGATGTGGAACCAAAGTCTATCTTTACTAAGTATTTGTGCCAATCAAAGCCAAAGAAAAGGCCAAATAAACAAGCCCTGGCGAAGTTAATACCGTTTGAAAAGAAATATTCCATAACCAAGCTTAAAGAGTTGCCATGGTCTGTTATTTTCCACAGATAAAATATATAATGGTAGCCACAGATTAAAATAGATAATATAAGCTTTATGACGTGAAGCATGTTAGTTGGCATTGTTAATATATTAATTAATGATATTATAAAGAAGTAAAACATATTTGTTTTTAAATTTAATTTATTTTGTTAAAATAAGCGTGAGGTTAGGCAAGAATAATATTGTGTTAATAAAGCAATTTTGCATACAATAATACAGATATTTCATTTTAATCCTTATTATTAGTGCATGATAAGCTATTTTAAATATACCTACGCTAAATTAAACAAATTCTTCCTTCACTGACAGTATAAGAAAAATCTAATGGTCAAATCAGATTTATGGCACAATTGGACATAACGAGGAACAAAAAATATAAACTTAAAGCACACTAAAATACAAAAGATACAAAATCTAGCTTCAGACAAATGGTTTTTATAATACCCTAATAAAAATAATCCATCCTAATATTATAAATGCGAAAGTAACTCTGTCTGTCTGTCTGTTACTCAATCACGCCTAAACTACTGAACCAATTTGCATGAAATTTGGTATGGAGATATTTTGATACCCGAGAAAAAGTAGTAGTAACTGTACTGTAACTCTGTCTCTGTCTCTAGTACTGAATAATTTAATCCTAACTTGTTGTATCTTTTAGTGCTATCACCAAAGAAATAAGTTTTTATAATAGAAAATATACCTATAGCAATGATTTAGATTTAACACACAGAACAGTAAGAACATAATAGAAGTGCGATGTGGGCGTGGCCCACGTGTCACTAGTAAGGTAAGATCACCTAACTCGCTCTCAGTTGTGCGCAGAAAAATATTGGAGTCGGTTGTCAACTGTCAAACCTTATTTCCATATTTATTCATTATTTAGAGCGTGTTGTTCGGTATTAGAGTGGAAAAATGATAGCAGACGAAATAATATCAGCAATCGAGGCATTTCATACCATCGGTAAGTCTTATTTTAATTTATTTTAAATATATTTTATGTTACAACTTCGCTTGTCGTAATTTGTCAAAAATTTATAAAAATATTAAGTCAAAATGAACCTTAATCCATAAGATATAAGTACTAATATAGATTGAACAGCAAACAAGACTTTCTGGAATATTATTGAAATAAACAAACGAATGTCGGATTAGTGATGCATGTGGCGCATATCGACAGTATCGATACTTTAGAAAAGACAAACATTTTAAATATTAAATTTTATTCTATTTTTCCTTAGCTTTCATTTGTCCTATTTATTTATAGATTTTCGAAAGAGCCTAATTTAAAAGAGAAATGGATAATAAATGCAACGTGACGAGTTAACTGGATGCCGAACAGCAATAAGCAATCTAACAAAGGCCACCGATACATCAAACCTACGGCAGTTCCAAGATTTAAAATAATGCATATTTTCTGTTTGCTTTGTAAATATAGATTTATACTATTCTATTCCGTTTTTTATTTAAATATAATAATATGAAAAGACGTACTTAGTAGTAATAAACATACTCCAAAATGTGACACATTATCCTATACTCATATAATAGAAAGAAAAAAAAATGCACAAAAATATATTTATTTGTGAATTATCGATAACAAGGCTGACATCCCTTAGAGCATAGCATCAGGTTAATGTCAAGTTAATGTCATTAATTTAGAGTGACACAAATTTCAACCTTATCTTTATGTGTAGAGGTTCAAAGTTATATGTATTGAAAACCAACGCCATCTGTTGTGGAATAGCTGAATGTTTTCGAATTTGGAATTTCTGAGCAAAGAGAAACAAAACAGCTAATATACCTAGGGATGTTATACTAAAATAAACCGTAACTTGGTTCGTTAGGGTACATATTGAAATGCTGAATTTATAACCTAAGTCAGTTTTTACTCAAATTAAGCTGTCCAATCAAAGGCATAGTTTACTTGTAGTGTACTGTATAACTATCGGCACAGAATACATAATAGTAGCTAAACGCTACAGAACGGACACTCTCCGCCTCCCGCCAAAATTAAACACTTACCTCACCCCGCACGATCAGTCTAAAAATGGTCCATATTTTTCTACAGGGACGATACGCCACGAAGATTGACAACATTAATCAAATTGACTTAAAGTAATTTTATTATTTTGGATTTGTGATTATCGTTTTTCGTAGAAAATGGTTAGATATTGTGCTGTTTACGGATGTATTTCATCAGAAAAACGCGATTTTTTTTTACGCTAGTCAAAAATGTGCCAACCATAAAGCGTTAACACACACATTTGCAGTCTCTACAGTGTGACTGTCAAAACGATAATTTTGTATGGAGTGTCCGGGGTGTGCTATCGGTTTAAATGTGTGGGTTTGGCGACACTGGTTTTCATACTAATGATGACATTATAGCACTTCTATTATATTCTTACTGTTCTGTGATTTAACACTAATAAATCAAAATCAAATTCAAAAATTAACACTAATGTGAGCAATGCACCAAAGCCAGTATTAGAATTGTACTAGATTGTAAACTATAAATGTTACATAGACCATAACCATCTAAATACATATATTATGAGGGCTGATTTTTCAATTGTTGGTTATCACTTATTCATCGAATAACGTATTAAACTACCATTTAAAAAATGTATTCTAATTGTATGTATTTGACAGTTTACAGGTGACATTTTAAAATGTTAGTGTAATACTATATTGGACGGATGAATTTTAACCAAGGATTGAAATATCGGCCCTAATATCAAATAGTATTACAAGTACTGAAAAATACATCTACATCTACATAAATATAACTAGAAGGAAGTAATATGACAAGATATAAAAACTCCCATTGACTATATGGGAATCATCTCATTTGATTATTCAATAACTATAAGAAATTGTTTAATAAGTTATTTGTTATTGAGTAAAAGAAAATAATATATCCATTACTTTTCGAGAAAACTGACTAGTCTTGACTTCAAATAAGTCCAATGTTCCATTACTAAATGACTCACACTGTTAAAATATAGAGATCATACCAAATATGACCACTATAGGTAACACACTATTCAGTCTAATGTAATGTAGTATGAGACCTATGTAACTCAGCATTAGACCCCCTAGCATGAGCCATCATATTCTCTATTCTATTGGTTGTCTCACGAACCATAGAGAAATCAGATAAGTCTGGCAGATCAAGAACAATATGAGCAGAGAGACGTTTGTACACAGAATTTGTAACTTTTTTATTTCTTCTAGTCTCCTCATATTTTAACTGTTGTTTTAAAAATATAGCCTGCTTCAACATTTCTTGAATGTTCTGGAAGCTGGTTGCAGCAGCGTCCATGGATTTTACAGCACTGAAATGTTTAAAGAGTAAATTGAGCAATAATGCACACAAATCTTTACATAAAAATAAACAAAGAGGAAAGAAACTTTACTCAATAATATATCTTAATATATATAAATCTCGTGTCACAATGTTTGTCCTCAATGGACTCCTAAACCACTTAACCAATTATAATAAAATTCGCACACCATGTGCAGTTCGATCCAACTTGAGAGATAGGATAGTTTAAACATGTAGGTACCACGGGCGAAGCCGGGGCGGACCACTAGTCATATTATATGTGAAATAGGGGGCTGTTAATCATAAGCGAATTTCTGCCAGACAACATTTTGATAGGATTGTTTTCTAAACTAGCAATGAATTCTGGATGGTGTTCAAATCATATCTGAGTACAAAGAAAGAAAACAGCTAGCATTTAACTAGTGTATTTATACAATAAAAATACCATTAATTTGAATCTGTATGAAATTTGATACAGAATTTTATAAATTTCAATGTGTACAAGTATTAGAATATAAATCGTAAGTTAAACAGGTTTACCTCAAAGCATATTCCACATCATAACATCGACCCTGAAGTTCATGTTGGAGTTTGGTCACTTCCACTCTTCGTTCAACCATTGGAGGCAAGGCTTTCCTCACATGCTCCTGTAGACGATACAAAGCTAAGGACGGTTCGTTTGCTACAATATGCATGTTTTCCGATATTCTTTCCGCCGCTGTAATAAAAAATAATAATTTTGAAATTTTTGGATATGTACTTTGGTCTGGTATATCTTACAGTGTAAAATTTAGATGTAACTAGAGATTGTTAAGCTATTGCATAGCTTCTATCGCGGGCCTTGAGCGCGGGGTCCGAATCGAGAAATTCCGTAACGAAAAAACCTCACGCTCCCCACTCCGACGGGCTCGGAGGTGTGGCTTGAAGGCATAGCATGCAATAGCTTTACCGCGGCAGTCCCCGAGTGCCACACGTATTTTTTTTGGATATGTACTTTTTTATAAATGCGAATGCTTCTATCTCAATCTGTGATCGTGTTGCTATATTTTCTCTAACTATAGCAACACCGTATTTATAATCGAAAATACATCTTCATAATTTTTGAAATTACCTGGCCCCTGCAATTTTCCATTACATTTAAGAGTTTAAATGACTTTAAAATAAGATAATGCATCCTGCGAAAACGAACACAAACCTTTTTTCGCTTTTGTTTCTAAATCAGCATCGCCTTGATAAACAAACGCCATTGTTACAATATAAAATAGTAACGTTTTTAAACCTCACGAAAATTATCCAATTTGAATAAAATAAATATTTATACACTTTAAATGTAGCGATAAACAATATAATATTTTGAGATCAAGACGTAGAAAACACGGTACAACGGTACAAACCTAAACTAAACGGTATAAACAAAATGTCAAATGAAGACAACAAATATCAGCTGATATTTGACAAGTGACAAACCACAGATTATATTGAGTCAATTTTCTAAGTCTAAAATCAGTAAAATGCTCAGCTAAAATGTTATAAAACCAACGCGAACGGCTTATTTATTATAATTTTTACGGTCATACGTATATATTTTGTGGCCGGACCTAAGTTTTTTTCGTAACTTCGATTCGGCTTGGTTGGGCATATTTTTTTCAACTTATTCCTAATCTCATAAACTATTCCCATAAGCTATTCCCAGATGAATGAATCAGCTCATATCTCATACGCTCATATCAGCACTCTCAACTCTGTGACTCCAAAGTCCAATGAACGACCGTTAGTTTTTTTCATTTTTCAATAAAGTTTGGTATTATACCTAGGTATATTGACAAATCGTTGAATATTTATATAAAAATATTTATTTATTATTTCTGTTCAATTCAAAGAATTTTACTTTGATTCAGAATATTGTAAAACAAATGTGAGTATGTATCTAGTATGTTTCTAGGGTTTAATTCTGTGGTTTAATTATTATTATACAACTAGACAATTCACAATGTTGGCTTCACACTAATTATACATTTGTGATTATTATGTTTTATGTTGTTTGATATTATGTTTTATCTTTGACTAATTTTATTTTATCAGCTTATCGTGCAATATGTGCACTTGACGTTAGTAAGATCCGTTTATAAACATATAATAGCTCGTTAACCTGCTTATATTAAAAAGTCAAGGTGATTGTATAATCAGTACCTATCGATAATTTATTTATCTATGTAATTAATTAATTGTAAAAATTATATTGTTCATTATCAAGGTGTTGGTACTAACTAATTATATTTATTTTAGTTGTCTACTAACCTTTTATAACTTTTAACTGCAAATTTAATCATGGTGAGTACTTTTATAAATACCCTCTTTATTTTATAAAATAAATAATAATATTTGCTTATTAGTAGACTTTAGAGTGTGCTTATATTTATATATTTTGGAATATTGCTTAATTATTAATATTTATTAAGCAGATAATTTAGCTAAATTTTTTTTCAGTCTTCGGAAAACACCAGTATATTAACGACCATCTTAAACCCCATGTTACCATTCCAAATGCTGCTCAGGTTGTATTCATTCTGTGTTCTGGTGGTGGACGCAGTATGGGTGTACTTGAACACAATTTATGCCATAATTGAGTCGGTATATGAATTCTTTATACCACCACATATGAAGTCTTTGGAAAATGAAACTGCATTGGTAAGCTACTATCATATTTTATTAAAATTAATAAAAACATGAACAATATGAAATAGTGATTTATGTGTAGAGCGATCAGTGCTATCTTTGAACATCATTTTTGTAAGACGTATCTGTTTGCTATGCAATATTATCATTGATCAATTAAATAGAAAGAGGTGAAATTTTCAATGTATAATTATTATTTATTAAGCCTTTATTTAGGTAAGTGTTATAGTTTTAGTATTTTAGTATAGTCTGCACACCTTGTTAGCTCGATTCACTGGTTGTTTGATGATTTTAAACTTTGTCCTATGTTGTTAGTAACATACTATTTATTATCATTTAAGGTTATTGGTGCTGGCAGAGGTGTTGGCCGTTCTATAGCTATACAATTAGCTGATCTAGGTGCTACAGTAATATGTGTGGACATAAATGAGGAAAATAATGAAAAAACTATAGATTATATAAAACAAACTAGTAATGCAGTTTATGGATACACATGTGATATTACGAAGAAGGAAAATATTATAGAACTTGCTTCGCACATTAAAGTCGATTTGGGTTTCGTTAGTATGCTGTTTTACTGTTGTGGTATACCAAGCCCAAGGTCCTTGATCACACAGCCTCCCCAAAATATACATGATACACTGGATTTGACACTGACTTCGTACTTTTGGGTAAGAATTATAATTATATTTTAGCTGAAAATTTTCATAACACAAATTATTGATCAATTAATGTTCTGAAGTGTACATACCTATTCAATACAGTCAGCTAATAGATATTGAAACTGAAAGTATCTTTGACATAAGTACCTACTAAAAGTGTTTATTTCTTGTCAAATTAAAAACAACTAAACAATGACATGATTTAACCAAAACTTTTTTGTAAAATTTAGTCAGCATTTTTAAATCATAGGTACCCATTTAAAAGGAGCCTATGTTGATATTTTTATAAGAAAACAGGAATATTTTCAACTATAGACAAATACTCAATTATACTAATCTTTTTTTTAAATAAATTCTAGCTCATAGACCAGTTCATGCCGAAAATGAAAGCCAAGAACCACGGTCACATAGTAGCGTTAACATCTGTGGCTGGTCTAAGCTACATAAAGGACAGAATGCCGCTCAGTGTCGCACAATTTGCAGTACAAGGCCTAGCGGAATCACTGATGGAAGATCTACGAGTGAATAAAATTACAGGAGTGCATGTAACACTGTCACATATCTATCCGTTTATTGTGGATAACAACTCAGATGTGAGGTTGAAGTGAGTACCGAATTATTATTATCAAATTCATGAAAATTATAAGAACTAGATACAGTGTTAAATTGTACTAGCATTCATTGTATCTAGTCTCAAATCTCCAAAATCAGAGTTAATACTGAGTCTTAAAATATTTAAAATCAGTTAGATGCATGAAAGAACTTCATACTACTCTCATCAAATTGTGTTTATGAGACTTTTTTTTTTTTTTTTTTTTTTTTTTTTTAATGGCACCCGTCATCACAGGGTGTTCGCGCCACCTCTGGATTATAGTCCAGAGACTTTTCTTGCCTTTTTTTTTTTTTTTTTTTTTTTCAATTTTTAGAAATATTAACATACTGGTTACTCACATAATATAAATATAAATAAGGTACTATTAAAATTAGAAGAGCTTAAATTAAATTACAATATTTGTTGTTTCCCTAAGATGAATAAATAAAATAAAATAAAATAAATATAAAATAAAGACAAAATTATTTAGTACAAATTCAATAAAAACACGGCACAAAACACTCAACTTAATCCTATATCACAGTTAAACTAATATCACACACTACTTATTTCTTTGGTTAACTACGACTACAATATGCTTACAATATTGCAAGAACGCATCCCTACACTTGTCCCCCAGGGCGGAAGGCAGATTCTCACCCGTCATCGCCATGCCCAATTTTTGCTCAATAGCATATCTATTGCTTGCAAAAATTGGGCACTCGAGTAACAGGTGAGGAACCGTCTCCTCTACTCCGGGCTGACATAGACATGACGGATTCTCCTTCAGCTTGAATCTGTTCAAATAGAAGGCGAATCCACCATGACCAGTCAGTACTTGTGTGGTGTGGTGTTGTTTATTGTTTGTTGTGTTTGTTGTGTTGTGTTTGTTGTGTTTTATTGTTTGTTGTGTTTATTGTTGTGTTTGTTTATGAGACTATAATTTAATTAATTTCATGCTTTGTTATAAAATTGAACTAAACTAATAGGTAGTGAAGGAGGTAGGTAGGATTAATCATTCAAGACTTAATCACATACTTTCTGGACATGGCAGAAAATATAGCTTTTTCACTTATGTCCATCGTTTTTAACCGACTTCAAAAAAAAGGTGGAGGTTATCAATTCGGCCGGTATGTTTTTTTTATGTATGTACACCGATTACTCCGAGGTTTCTGAACCGATTTACGTGATTCTTTTTGTTTGTTCCATTCTTGTTGATTGTTCCATGCGGGATGGTGTCGAATTGGTCCCATAAAAATTTTATTCGGATAGGCCCAGTAGTTTTTATTTTATGAGCATTTTTGTCTGTAGGTATTTGTGAATTTTGCAAGTGCAAGTTTGAAGTCGGTTGTTTTTAACGCAGTTATCACTTGTTCATAATGTCATTTGAGATTATCATTACTGATACTTATATCTGCAACTGCAATAATCTATGATGTTTGCTTATTTAGCAATAAGCAACATTTATCTGCATTATCTGAAATTTAAACATTTCTTATTTCAGGATACCAAGCTACTTCGGGACAATAACACCAGACAGGGCTGCTACGTCCATTCTAGAGAGTGTCCGACGAAATTACCCGGAAGCATCTGTGCCCAAACATCTGTTATATCTCGGACATTTATTACGAATTCTACCACGTAAAGCTACCGTTTTGATTAGAGATCTCCTAGATACAGGGGTAGATTTTGGGTAAATTTTCAATGCTGTGCCTATAAATTTTTTTATTATTTCTCTTTCAAAAAGCATTCAAAAAGAAATGAAAAAAGTGCCTATAGTTCAGATAGACAATAAGTGCCTAAGAATAAGAATTTTTTTATTCATTTAAAAAATTTCTTATCGGAATATTTAGAAATAAAGAAATAAGTGCCTAACTATAGTTTTAGTTAACTACAAAGACTTGCATCGTATGTCTACTATGTGTAACTGAACAATTATGTATCAAAGTTGAAGGTTATGATGTGCTTGGAAGTTAAATGAAATAATTTATTTGTATTGTAATTTATGGTGTATTAGGTAGGTCGAATTCCAGTAAATAGTACGTAATTCAAAGATTAAAATTTTTTTGCTATTTCTTCCTGGAAAATATAAAAAAATGTTTGACAAAACATTTTTAATCTTATCATGCATGAATAATGTTCAATGCATACTGAGATTAGCCTTTCTTCAAATTACATGATTTTAAAACGTTTGAGCTATTTTTATCTTTATGTGGGTTCATGATCCTGAATATTATATAGATGTCTAAATGTAAATCCAGGAATGACCCTTAAAAACGTAAGGTGTTGATTAATTATAAAAGGTAACAATGTTTAATATATGTACTATACAAATGAAGGTCATGAAATGTTATCTCAGTGATTTATTGGAAAGAAATCATAAGATATAGGTATCAGTTACAAAGTTTTTATGAAGCTCATTATAAGATAAGATGTTTAATATTCCAAATTGAGCTTTTATTTTTGATATATTTTAATTAAAAGAGTTATTATTAACTCACATTATTGTGATCTCCAAAAATAGTAAGTTCCTATGTACCTATATGGCATTAAGAAAGACTTATTGTAATATTATTTTGTAAGATTTTTTTTTTTTTTTTATAAAAAGAGTATTTTAATTTTTAAAATATATTTAACATAAAAGAGTAAATAACAAATCATTTCCATATTATTATAAGTATAGATTTAAGTTTTATATTTGTATTTTCGCATAGCTATTTTATACAGAATTCTTGAGACTTTTTAATAAAGTTTTGTAATGAATTATCGTATTTTATTTTAATTAATAGTTTCCGTTTAAAATATTTCTCAAAAATTTAATAGCAATAGAGATAGAACTATTAAGCGAATTACCCTATTGCCCGAAATTTTGTGGGTCATTTGTAACAGGATGGCGGTTCTACAATCTACAGGGGTTGAGGGGTCTTAGTACGCAATGACAAAAAGAAAAATGATGGTCAGAACGCTGATACCGGATACCTTAAGATACTATAACGTTTTATATTAGAGTATCTTAATATAAAATATTATAGTATCTTCACCGTGTGTGACGCGCTTTAATCAGTTTATATTTTGGTACAAAGCAACAATAGCACACGTAAAGGAAAAACTAATTTCAAGGTACAACATTTATAGGTGCATAATATAAAAAATCGGTTCGCGAATCAGAATCGCACTTGGCCGGTTTTTATTTTTTAGTTTTAATTCCACGTACAGTAATTAACTCAGAAGTGTCACGCATAGAGTCTACAACATATCATATTCCAAATTCAGCAGCGACTATGACGCAAATTTTTTGTTTGATTGGTGGGTAAATGTAGGTCCAATGATATTATATTTTTATACCTACTATACTAGCTTTCCGCATGCGGCTTCGCCCGCGTTTTCAAAGAAAAACCCGCATAATTCCGGGATAAAACCTAGCCTATGTTACTCGTGGATAATGTAGCTTTCGAATGGTGAAAGAATTTTTAAAATCGGTCCAGTTGTTTATGAGCCTATTCATTACAATCAAACAAACAAACAAAGTTTTCCTCTTTATAATATTAGTGTAGATGTAGATTACTTGCTCTGTGATATTATATTACGTAAAAAGTGTAGATAGTTAACACTTAACACAACACAGCATTTGATCTTCAAAAACGTCACACTTACGCCGCACTCATTCATATTTCATTTCATTCATTCATTCAACGTCACACTTACGCCTTACGGACTCCTAGGACACACCACGGGACACACACTGCAAAGTATGATGGCATGATGAGCGAAAAAGACAACTGAAGTAAGGTTTGGCTAATCAGCCACATTTCGACGGGCCACTCCCACAACGCTGTCTACATCTTTTCACTCACAATATAATATGACCATCGTTTCAGATTGTTAGATTGTTAGGATCGCTTTAAGTATATAATTTTAAAAATTTTCCATTTATACCGTGCAATCTGCTTCGGACGGCAGCTATGCCCAAACACCTCAAACTCACACTCATATGCACATATGCTCTATATACTCAGATGCTTGTATGTAGTAATAGTTTTATTAAAATTTAAATAATGACTAGCTTTCCGCCCGCGGCTTCGCCCGCGTTTTCAAAGAAAAATCGACATAGTTCCCGTTCCCAAGGGATTTCCGGGATAAAACCTATCCTATCTCTCAAGTTGGATCGAACTGCACATGGTGTGCGAATTTTATTACAATCGGTTAAGTGGTTTAGGAGTCCATTGAGGACAAACATTGTGACACGAGATTTATATATATTAAGAAGATTAGGTCAATGAGAAAGCATCTGCATCGTGAAATGTCACTTTTATGGAGCCAAAAGACTCGTATCCAGTCAAATAATTTTTTTCGGTAAATTTACAATCCATTTGACACTTCTAAACACAGTGGCGCTGGCATAGCTGTTTATCGTTTCGAGATTGTTTCTGTTTTTCTTTTTTTAAATTGTTAATTAACTTCGATAACAAATCAGTGTTAAGTTTATCCCTTAGTTTTTGCATATAACTGTATATTTGTGACAGTGGTAAGCAGATTTTTTGACTCCAAGCCCGTGGCAAAGAAGAAAGTAAGTTATTAGTTTCATATTCTAACACAGACAGCTAGTTACAGTCGATCGATATAAATGAAAATTGCCGTTTTATTGTATTGGTTACGTTAAGTTAATTTTCTTATAGGTAAGTGTTTCATGTCCCTATTATCTTGAAAAATATTAAACGAAACGACATGTTATTTAATTTGCATGAACATAATATTGTAAATTATGGAACTTAAATTGATGTCAAAAATCTAATCGTTTTACGCGAAAAATATAGTAAACGTAATATTTTTAACTCTCTGGATCTATTTAAAAATTAAAATAATCTAGTTAATACATTAAATATCTGCAACTTGTGCTGTATTTTAAAAATTATCATTCAACACTAGTTAAATTTAATAAAACATGTCCTTCACAACGCCGATGGTTGGCGAATTCTTAATACTTAGCTTGATTAATAAATAATATATGTAATGTAGGTTTTTAAGGCTTTACTAAAAATTTATAAGAATTTATTTATTTGGTAGTTAAACAAGATTTTGTTAACAAAACATACTTAAATTTATCTCCAAATATTTTTTTTTAAATTGTAAACTGCTTTGTCGAAATATAAGAATTTTTTATTTGTAGGTACCTAGGTAGATATGATTTCTATTTAAAATAAACATATTTAATAAATTATATTCTTTAATGAATAAATAAAATAAATAAATAAACGTTTATTGTCAACATAACACAAATACACCAGAGCATGAGATTTACACAGATAATATACACACATTAAATTTATCATCAATAAGTAGGTAAGTAAGGTACTGGGCATTTTCATGTTGACAAAAGGGACCAACTCAGTATTCGGCACGAATGATAATAAAACCATTCGTGCCACTGATTTTCAGTCGTCGTCGTCGTCTCCATATGTATATCTCAATGCTTGTAAATTTATGTTTCAATTTAGAATTGTTTTGACTTTATTTATTTAATATTTTGGTAAAAAGGAAAAGAAAATAACAGTACTCATGTGTATCAACGAGAACTGTATGCTTGATTTAGTAATATTTTTTTACTGTGAATGAAACCTACCTATGAAATAATTTATTACACATAATTTAGTTACAACACTTTCATTTTCATGTAAGTCGATCTAAATACCTTTTTGATGCTTTTTTGTCGCAATCTTTTAGGTGTATATTGTAACTAAGGCAATTGCCTTAGTTAAACTGTTTTTATAGATTTATAATTATAAATCTAAACAGTTTTATATTTTCAAAGATATTTTTCCCATGTCATTAACTGTTAGTTGTGAGTAGAAGCTGATTTTTATGACTAACTAAGAACAACAAAATCGTAAAAATCTGTAACATTAAGTAGGATACTATAATCACTGCTTGTCTATGTTTTTACTTATATTATTAGCAGAAAAGATTTGATATTTTTTTTTGTTTGATTGTTTGATAACTCAAAATCTGCTTGACTGAGTTTAAATCTTTCTATCTGAACTCCTGTTGGTCTTAGCGTGATGCTATAAAGCCTTACAAAGGGCTAACTAACACCAAGAATAGAGAGAGAATTTTTCAAATGGGACCAGTTGCAGTAGTTCCTGAGATTATTGTGTCCAAACAAACAAACAATCTATTCAGCTTTATAATATTAGAATATGGATTAGAAAGCTACAATTCTTATGAGTAACATAGTGATAACAGAAACGTTTTTTTATTTAATTTTTAAAGAACTGGTTCCATAATAATTTTTATGAATTTATTTGAAAAACGCATGTCTCTAAGAAAGGAATTTTATTCTATATGAAATGTATAGAAGGTCAGTAACTATAATTAATACAATGCTAGCTAGTCTAATTACGCCATAAAATATCTAGTTACCAGATTATATTTCTGGTTTAAAAGTATTATTCAAAATGCAAGATATTCAATACTTTGTAACATAATGCTTCACAGTAAAATGTTAAGATACAAAAGAGAATATAATTTTGTTGCTTATTTATATTGCATGTTTTTAACATAATCTATTTATTAACCAGCTTTAAAAATGTGCAGGTTTTCAAACATCGGTTGTAATTGTTGTGTTTTTTAATTGAAATCTGGTGATATTCGAGGTCCTCTTTTCAATTTGATTTATTAATAAATAAGTTCATAATTAATTTCGTCTTCATTACTACTTCAAGTCAACTTTCTTTTGTTTAATTATTTCTACTTACCAAATAGCATATGGCTGGTATAAACTAACCCTGACTATTCAGGTATTTTGTCAGAGAAAACCCAGGTATGAATAGGAATACTTTCTGATTCGCCCTTTCCAGGATCGCAGGTTCGCTACCTACAACAATACTAATAATATAAACCATTCATTGATTAACCTATCGATTGTGAATACGTACCCTATAAGTATGCCTTTATATCTAACTCGTCAATTTATAACCGAAGATCAGAATACTAATGACCGTTTGAAAAATTACATCGATTATAAGCCATCCCTGAATTTTTTGTCATTCCAATTCATCATTTCTTGATTAATTGCTTCGTAATGGCGTGGGGCATTAGCAAATCGTTATTTATTGTTATATTAATGGGAATCGCTATTTCTGCGGACAATTTTCATCGCCATTCAATAGAAATTATATTCACACAGCTAATGCTTCTTTAAAGTTTTCAAAGCTTAATCTCCACTAAACATTTAACATCGAAAGCAATTTATAAGGAAATCTTATAAAAATAAATTTCTAAACTGTTTCGAGTGTCCATACATTCAATTATGAGAATTTCTTTTGGAATTGAATTATTTAGGAAATAGAACCGATTTAAACGTTTATTCATTAAATGATGCTATAGACATAGAGTCAGACGATTTTCTAATAAAAAATAATTGCTATACTACATTAAAACATCCAATTACTGAAATATTTTGATTGAAACGAGAGCATTCATTAGTAATTATTATTAAATTGTGGTTAGTTTGTAGCGGATCTATTGAAATGTAAATAATACCCCTTTCAATACCATTATTTGTTAAACTGGCAAAGTTAACTAATTTTACCTACTTGCTGACATGTGTACAGTGTATTCCCTGTGGCGATTGGCTGGTTCACCCAACCATACCTATTATAATTATTGTCTATATTACAATAAACATATTATTATAAACATACAATCAAATATTTCCTATTTTAACAATTATTATGTTGGATAAGACGAAAAATGTAAGTGTAATTGCTTATTTAAGATCCTACCTTTTTTATTCCACCAAAGTTTCAAAAACATTGAATGGCTAAATATAAAAAGCGGTGTCTAGATACATCGCTTTACATGGCGTTTGAGATGAGCGTAAAAGCCTAGAGCTTATTTGTGAATCAAAATTTTGTAAAAGTAGGCATATTATCTGAAAAAGGTCACAGCCCGCACGCCCGCCTCTCCAAAATTGCTCTCACAGCCTTTAGTTTCTACACTTTACGAAAGCTATCTGTACTCACTATGACACATAAATGCAACATCATTTTCGTCTGTATAAAATTCACTCATAACTACAAAAATAAATCCTTGAACTTGGATATATTACAAAATTTAAAATAACAAATAGGTACTTTTGGGCTGCTTCAATAAAGATACAATTCAGAAAGACTGGCTACTTAAAAAAATGCTCCTTTCTCTAAAAATATCCGATACGAACAGGGTCAACTAGGAACGTAACATAAATTTAAAAATTCTACTACCCTCATTGGGTTTACGGTCGACATTAAAAGGTTTTTGTTCCGCAGCAGGTGCGCAGACTGATCGTTTTCCAAAGTGCGGTGTTCACGTTATTTGAATAAGCCATTATTCCCCGTCTTGTTATTGCTCCAATGCTCCTTTTGTAAATCTACCAGAGGTGCCGCGATTCATTTTGTTTTTGGCATTTAGTCCAGGCCTATTCAGAATTGATTTATTCGAACAGTTTGCTGTAAGACGTTTAAACATCTTACTTTTGGCTACATTGTTGATGTAGATATTGGATTTCATTGGACCAACACATAATAATTGAAATGGAATATCGTCGAGTTAGCTGCAAATTCATTTTTTTTATGTGTGTGATTTTTTTATAGTGACCTTAAGCTGAAAACAAGTGTAATTGTAATGCATATTCATAGGTAGGAACTACATGCATACAAAATTCAATTTCATGAAAGGATGTTTACCATACTCTTAATTGAGGCCAAGCACCAAGTTACACTCAATTAAAACTAGTAAAAACTTCCTTAAACCTCAGACACCAGACGAGAACCAAAACTTCGCGAGCGTCCCAACAAATTAAATTGCGCAAAGTAAAATAGTCATGATTATGTTTCATTTTTAAGTTGAAATTTTTAAATGAGCAAAGCTGCTCTTTGTTTCCGCTCTTTGTACTTTTTTTACAATTTTCTTTGTGATAGGGAATAGCTCTTTTGTTATGAGATATTTTGTTAACCGAGCACGATCTCTGCCTGTTTTAAATTGGTGTTTTCTTAAAATACTCTAAATAAACACCCAATTAAATTAAATTATGAAATATGTGTACTTGAATAAGGTACATTATATTATGCTGAACCCGAGCCATTAGCAACAATATTCAGGGACTGTTCTAAATCATAATACATAAGCTCCTTAACTGAAAACAGTTTCTAACTTTAATTGGTGATACGTGACTAGTGAAAACAATACGCTTATTGAAGGAACGAACCGTTTCACTGTGAATCTATACCTATAATAAATCTGTAGAAGGGTCAATTCTGTACATTGAAAATATTGTGTAAAAAAATAGTAGGGGGTGTTACTGGATCGATATCAAGCCCAAATATGTGATTAAAAAAATTGTTGTCTGTCTGTCTGTCTGTCTGTCTGTATGTTCAGGCTTCACGTGAAAACTAACGGTTCGATTTCGATGAAACTTGGTATAATTATACCTTATTATCCTGGGCATAAAATAGGATACTTTTTATCCCGGAAAAATACGTAGAAAAAAAATAAATCGTAATTTTTCTTAATTTTTCCGCGCGGACAGAGTCGCGGGCGGAAGCTAGTATTTAATACAATTCATAACGTACAATAACATTTTAGATTGTAAATGCGATTCTGATGTATATCGTCAAACTGTTACATTTGTTTCAGAATAAATGTTATAAATCGAAGTGCTTGGTTTAATTTATACCTAGTTTTCAAGGGATATTTTACAGAATATTTAGGCAGAGTTGCAAAGATATTTGTATGTAAATTCTTGAACGAAACGCATTGTTGCATAAAAACCTGTTCCGTTCGGAACTTGTTTATCTTGTTCACCGAAAGGTAATTCACTTGTAGTAATTAAATTTCCATTCGCAGTTTTTTGCTTCAAGTTGAACAACCTTACAAAATAAAATTTCTGAATAGAATTATAATAGAATAATAGACTACAAGCAATCAAGCGACTTGGACAAAAAATAGCAATTTTAAGTGCATATTAACTTTTATCGCTTTTCAAATAGCGAATAGAAGAAGGATAAAAGGATAAGTCATAAGAAACAATGTTAAGGCAATTCACAAATAATTCATATACGTAGGTAACGACAGAGGTAAGCGCATTACGCTCCCATCAAATTATTGAATAGTTGACAATAATTATAATAAAAAGCATACGATTTGTATTATCTATATTATATAGAAATTGTCCTACTGCTCTCCTAAAGCTTTAAATTACCAATTCGCTAAATAGCCATGGTTTACGTTTCATTGTCAGTAATAAATTGTTTCGAGAAACAAGATTAATAGTTGACGGTGACATGTGCTAAGTGAAAACAGTACTTAAACTTGTCGAATAAATTTGAAGGCATTTTGTAAGGTCATCGGAAGGTCTATAGGAAGCTTTGTCACCGTCACAATATTTTATCTTTGGGCAATCTTTAAGCTTAATCGAAGGAGAAAATAGTCTGGCTTATCAATTGATTATTCTTTGAAATATTAAAATATTTTTTATTGGTGAGGTACAGATGTTGCTCATGTTATTTATAAAATTATCTGACTTCATTTACTGAAACTATCAGAAGTCATTCCACGTGTTTATGGATTGGTGCTCTAGTAAGTTCGCTCCTTTATTAAATAAAAGCTGTTACATTTCACTTTGCATTTGACCTTGATGTGTATCCTTGACTTAGAAGTATGAAATAGACCTTGAGAACGAGTTGACTATGTAATTTATTTAAATAATGTGTCAATTTGATCATATCAAAATCAGATAGTGCCAGCATAGGATAAATAACAAAACGATTTTCAGGCATCCAACCATCCAATGCTCGGAACTTTTTCGCGATAAAAAAGTAATAATCTTTAATGGCTACATTCAGCCAGAATTCATTTTAATGTTTTTGAACCGCAGAATGACTGGGCTGGGTGCATTTGTGGGGTGCTCTGTTAACGTTAAAAGCTTTTATGCTTTCCGGACAATGACTCTTAAACGATACTCTTCTCATAAATTATCAGTGTTGCTCGCTATAAGGTAGAACTAGACGTTACATTTTTATACCCCTAAGGCCTAACGTACGTGGTACATATGGCTCTTTTTATGCAACATTTGAAAACAAATTTATATTAGATGTATGTGTAGATTTTATCAGAGTTCGCCCACGGGCTACTACCTTCCCTTGATGTAGGGTAGCCCTTTAACAGTAAATCGACGTTTTCGTATTTATATTCTCAATTTCCGTCTCTTTCTACGTTAAAACGTCAAATCTCGCTGGGAATTCTTCCAGATATATTAATTACCAAATACGAGTATTTTTACTATTTGATACTTTTTCGCTTAGGCCAGAAATATTGAAATTATGATAATTAATGTTATATTTTTTATGATGTCGATAAGCATTTTATTAATTTAAAATTAAGTGGAAAATTCCTATTCAGCACCACAATAGCAAGAATTAAGCGATTCTTCCTTCGTCAGAAATTGCTATTTCGCGAGAAAAATCTTATACCCTAATAATTAAAGAACCTTATCGGGGCACATTATCTGAATTTATTTCGTGAGATTTCGCTATCGCCACGGAACGAATAAGGCTTAAAGTAATTGGTTAGAAATATGGGAGGCAGGTGGCTCAGGACCACGATAAATAATGTTTAAATAAACCTATAAAAGTAACTTTGAATAATATGATTCACCCTCCATAGTCGAATTATGTTTATTCAAGACCTGTTGTCTCCGTATTTCAAAGATGTTTGGAACGTGCAGACGAGGAACTTATTTTAATACGCGTACATATATTAATTTCTTTGTGGGTATATTGCAGACTGTTCAAACGGACTAGGATGATCCTTTTATATCTAAAATCCACATTTTCCAACACCAAAACAACTAAATCGTTTGTATTCCTACTTATTTCAAAGAATTTTCTATAAAGGAGAGGATCAGTGAAAATGGAGACGAAAGCTCAGTGGATTTATACTTAGGTACTACCACTCACAAACTAAGCCTTAGAACAACTC
Source organism: Colias croceus (assembly GCF_905220415.1). NCBI lineage: Eukaryota > Metazoa > Arthropoda > Insecta > Lepidoptera > Pieridae > Colias > Colias croceus. Next base: position 12,822,150 of record NC_059537.1, read on the forward strand.
TTGGTCGATGTCGATGGAAGATAGGATTTAACGGTACTATAGCCTGTACATTTAAAAATAATATTCCCGGATAGCTTGATTATTACTGCAGAAAAATGTTCGACAATAAAAGTAATTAATTGACCTGTTACTGATCGTTCTCCGCGCCCCCATTGTCCGACAGAATAATCACTTCACTGAAATTCGCATTTCATTGTATACTGCTTTGCATAAAGTCGTGTTGATATTGAGATCACGTAATACAGAGGCTGTAATGTACCGTTCATACACAGGAAATACGGCGGCTGCTTTATTAGTGGCTGAATATGAATCATTCATATTGTATTCAATGTGCCGGAGTGCACTTCGTATTGGTTTCTGGGGTGTCATTTGATACTCCAATATTATAATGAACATTGTTTATCGACAGTAACATCCTCAAGCTTATGGCTTCTACAGGAAATTGATTTTGATAAGTAGTAACTATAAAAGTATCTGTTCTTCGCTTTCTTGAAAAATGGAGCGTCGGGGCATTGATGTCTGAAAGTTTTATGATGCGATTTCATAAAGTACTACATGGAACATTCAATTCATACAAAGTAACATAGAAATATTTCTTAGAATCCGAGCGGGATTTATGTGGAAATATGTTTTTTGACATTGAACCTTTATTACCTGTGTGTGCAGCTGTAGCACAGAATACATAATAGTAGCAAAATGCTAGCTGTAGAGTACATTATTTAACTGCAAACTGATTCTACAGGATTGACAAGTTGCAAAGAAATGAATGTATAAATTATTAGCGTGAAATTATTCGAACGAGAAAATCTCTATTTATTAAGACAGCTTATCATCAAACCCCAGAATAACATTGCATTAGTAATGTATCCGATAACTTGTTGCCATTTCTCCATTTGATGATGATTTCGATGACAATATTTTATTGATACTTCTTAACTTAACTTGGGGATGTGAAAATTTCACAATTTTGTGGAAAACAATTTATCAAATGAAATTCAATAAATATCACATTTATTTTCAGGTATAACAATTTTTTTTTAATTTAATATCTGCTTTCAAGTACAAAATCATTAGGTATATATACTCTCTCCCTCTTACCTTAAACATAATTCAAGATTATGTGGTCTTGGTATTTTCTACTTGGTCTTGGTACTTTCACATGTTCGCCCTAATAGAAACGCTAAACACCAACTTCCCGCTTCTTAAAAGTACTAAAAAACTTTAAACTACGTAAGGAGAAAATTCTAACGTTACTTATTCAGGCAACGGTATAAACTCCAACTTTGGATCTGGGTTTCAGCAATGCGTATGCACGTACGTAAACTTTGCAGGATCAGAGAACAGGAATTTTGTTTTGCACAGAGGAAATGCTACTGAATCTTAGGACGTCACGAATCACATCGATGAAGTATCGCCACTAAAATAAAGATAGTAAGGTCCAAAATTGCAATGGAAAGAAAACAAAGCGAATCTTGAAACATTTGAACTGGTTAGCTCTGAGATATTTAATAGTTTAATTAGAACGTAATCGCAGAAGTTGCATAATCCTGAGAAAACGTTGTCCTTAATAATATCCTCAGAAAACTGAAATAAAACATTAAGCACCCTCCTGGTTTGTATTCATTTGACCTCGGAGATTATTGATCATTCTTTCGCAAGTGCAAAAACTTGTTTCCCGCAAAGCTTAGCTAAGACCAACGTATTCGGTGATTCCATTCAAATGTTCCATATAAGTTTAGCTCCACTTTCGCGAAACGGGTGCGGCGAGATGATTGTCTGGTTTCTTGGTTTTAGTTCAAGTTATGCCAAATGTGTGTACTCGAGTGTATATGAATGCTTCAGGCAAATGTAGTTCTATGTTACGGTTGCGTTCTACTACCGTCTAGATTTATGATGCCAATAAAAATATAAAAGTAGTAGTATGAATTGAAGTAATAGGCTTGGATTATTCAATCACTGAATTTAGGGACAACAATTAATGTTATTCAAATAAATAGTTTTTTAAAGAATATGTTAATTAATAGAACCGTTCATATAGGTAAGTAGTTGCAGTATTGGTTCCCGTTTATGATGACTATTAAAACGACTTGGTATAAGAGAAAGCTTTCTGTTGTTACCTAGGCACTTGTTACAATGGCCAAGCTGTTGCTATTTATACAATTATTAACGTTAGGGCGGAATACAATTCTGCTTATGTATTGGGCCGAGTTGTATGAAATATATTCCATTTTAAATATAACATCAAGAGGTATCAGCTCACGTATATCCGAGTGCGATCGCTTCTGGAGCATTCGATTATGGAATTATATTCGCCGTTGAGTGTTGTGTGAATCGATTATAGATGATTGACGCGACAGATATGTTCGCGATACAATCCGTTTATTGAAAACTATTTGTGTTTATCGAGGTATTTTTGGCACTGCCGTTTAAAAGCCTGTTGAGGATTAATGAAGAAATAAATTTGATTTGACTTCGTAATATGTGAAATCATTTCTTTTTGGATCATGTCATCATCATCATGTTTTGGATCCGGATATATTTTTCATATTTGAGCTTCACTACATAGCATTTAAAATAAAGTCGCTGTCCTCTGCCTGTTTTTCCCTATGAATGATTAAATACTTAACCACCAACGGATTTTGATGCCGTTTTTTTTTAATATGATCTTACATAGTTACATCTCGATCTCGATGAAGAGTATAATATAATTTGCTAAGTTTAAAAAGGGGACGATGCCGCGAGCGAATTGTTCGTAAACTATATTAGAACTAGATTAATAATTATAAACTTTCGAAATTGCTTTTGGACATGATAGTAGTGTATATCATAACATTGCTAAGGTCACGTGGCCGCAGCTTTTCAAGGTATCTTGGCATTCAAGACCACGTACGGTAGCCACAAATGCCGCAGGCCAAATATCAAATTCTAAACATATAGCTACGGAAACTGTAATATAACCTGCAAAAAAAAAACTGATGATCAACTTATTAATACTTATTATTCTCAAAACCAATTCTTGTAAATATGTCGGCTTTCTCAGAAACAGTCAATATTTCCTTCGGCGATGTGATTTTTATTCAGCCGAAAAATATTCCGGAATTTTTTCTAACTTAAATCCGCTTTACCGCTTTTTTCAATACTTTAACCCATTGAGCCCCGAGCGGTCCGATCGGTCCACGACACAATAGATTTTCTATTGTGTCTGTGATTCCGGGCCTGAGTTGATATTCCTATAACTTACGTAGTTGTCTTGCGTCTCCGAAGGACTGGTTTGGAGAAAGCAACTTACGCTCCGTTTGCTCGTTAATTCGGTACAGGGTCAATTCGATTGATATATTGCTTGTCCACATTGCATCATTTAATACTATAATAAGACCATATACGGCGAAATACAATATTGTAAAAAATGTACGAACGAACGCAGCTCAGTTGATTAATGGAATGAAGTATGCATGCATCCTTACACTGACCTGACCCAACTCCAGTATTGCAAAAATACAAGCCGTAGTTTTAACGTTAATACATGAACATTTCTTTTCCATATAAACGAAACATAAAAGCGCTATAATTTAACGTTAACCTACTTATATAAAGTTTTAGTAGAAAATGTACGAGCCAAGTTATTACGTAGTCATCGGTTTTAAAAGGGGTAAATACAAGTTAAAGTTGGACGTGCAGGCGTTCACTTAATTTCTTTTAATTATAAAATTCCAAGCTCCAATAAATTTCAACGAAAGCACGACGTACATCGCCAAAGTTAATGATTAATTAAAAAATACGGTTTGGTTTATTACAGCTAGTATTTACTTTGTTCTTTTGATAAGCAAAGTTGTAAGAAATTGTCTATTCAGATACTTACAAGTAAATCAATCATTTGAGTTTAGGTTTATGAGCTGTATTCACGAAATGCGATTCATTTTCGATACCTATTTAATATCTCCGTGGATATTGTAGATATTTTTTTTCTGTATTTTCCGAAAGTTATCTCAGTATATCCAAATTAAATATTTGAAGTGGAGATATATCAAAATATCCAAATTATAGAAATATATCCACTTCAATCATCTAAAATGTAGAAAATTAGCGAGCGAGCGAGTGTTACGACAACAAATAAAATAACTCTAACGCCCTTCTTATTTTTTATTCCCTCAGTTCTTAGAACGCCCTTTCCTCTAAAAAATCGATTAGTTTTCAATTCCAACCTCGATATAATATTTGACTCACGTTCCGTCTAGACTAGACGATAAGCAACGTGGTCAGTGCAATACTTTATGCTGGGCAATATTTGCTCAAGAAACCAATATCCCGCTTGCTGATTGGGGTAAACTTTCCTCCAGTACTATTGGTTTTTATAATTAATGTAATAAGTCTCCCCAATGAAGTCAGGAATACCAATTCGATTACGTCCATTTTATAGGCAAAGAAACAGTATTGTACCTTTTATTGTTGGTATAAAATAAACGTAAGCATTCTGTTTATTTTATTGTTATGGATATGTTTTCCGTGATAATGAAGTAGAACGCTTCTTTATGTAGATCACATCTTTAAAATTATTGAATACATTTTTTGATTACTTGAATTACATAAGCCTAAAGAAATGGAAATAGTGTCCATTCTGGAACATTCGTGCTATGATCGACGTTTAGTTTTGGTTAACATTGAGTATAATATTTGTTCAATGCTAAGAAAGCAATCAACTAAATTAAATCAATTTAGTGCATCACATTTAATAATCTAACACCAGCTAGAGCAAGTAAAAGCAGCGTGCAATAACAGATTAATGGACTAATTTACTCGAAACTCAGTGCACCTAAGATATAAGTTCCACACTGTTGGAATCCAATTAGAAAACATATTGTTTTAGAGAGTGGAGTTTACTGAAGTTTGTATGACTTCGACTTTCATATTGAGTCAATATAGGTGAACTAAATATTGTTCAATACGTCGGGAAAATAGTTTTTTGCACGATAAGTGTGTACTTAGTAGGTATTTTTGGGAGTTTTTCTTGTCTCGTTTTTTTGCACCTACAATGCGAATATTAGCATAAGTAAAGTTTTGTCTGGGGGAAAGTTGGAACTTGGAAGTTAGTATTCAGTAGTTCGCTGTGTTTTCCATAACAATATACGCTATGGTATGGAAACTTTGCCTATTTTGGTATAAAATGTTTACACTGCAGTGTTTGCTGAGTTCAAAGCTTTTAAACCTTTTATCTTTGAGATTAGGTGCAGAAGTATTAAACTAAGTTTTGTAGATCAAGTAAACTTACTTAAGTAACTACTTAACATGGAAGTTCTAATTAAGCTAATAATTTAAGATATTTAATATAATGAATAGATGGTTATATTGATAAAGTAGTACTTTGACATATTTATTAGTCGTATCAACTGACTAAACAGAACATTAAATTGTGAAATTGGCTATAGGTATCCTGAACACAAACAGCTGAAATAAATTGACAATATTATCTGTACCATGTGAAAGTTTTATTACACTGCACGACCAAGTTGTTTCAACTGACTAAGACTTGTATGCTCCAGAGATCACGCTGCCTTCCCAACTTCGCACCTGAAACTTCGTCTTACTGCATTCAGTTCACGCCTAAATTGTATTAACATGTTTATTTAGCTTTAGATTTAGTGCATTCAGGATTAACTAGAACACTTGTAGTTTAGTTATTGTGAATTGTTTGTTGCTAATGCGTCTGAACTTTCTGAAAGAACTTGAGTTTTAACTTGTTAAATTGTTGGCCCTAAATTTAAATAAAACATCAAAGTAGTAGTAGATGGCGCTCGGTGTGTCCCTTAGACACATAAAACTGAAAGAATAGAATAAATTCGATTGCTCTGGCGGGTCACGAGTGGCTGAGTTGGTCAGGCATCCGCCCCGGATTGGCGCGAAAGGATGCGGGTTCGAGTCCTGCCTCGTGATCGAATTTTTTCTATTCTTTATAAATTTATACAACCAAAGTAATCATAAAAATAGTATAAATTCACAAGTGGGATATTATTAATTTTAAGAGGAATCAGGGGTTTCGGCTCGGATTTTATATTGATCAAATTATACTTCACCATTTTGATCGAATTTGGCTAACCCTCACAGATTTAAAAGGGTTCCATTAAGTTCCATCGGAAGATTAAACGAAGGATAATCTTCTGTAATATTCGCTGTTCTATGAATATTGATTAGTTAGTGACAAAATTGTCCAATTATTTCCTAATGAAGACCTCATAAAGAGAATATTCATAATTCTGGGTATTAGCAGCGAATCTGGGCCGGTAGCGGTTAATCCGATCATAGCTGGTATCAAGCGGTGCGTTGGGATTGAGTTACTTGACTTGGTTAACTCGTTTTACGACGATATTCTGACCCTGCTAGGCATTGAAATAGGCGCGAATACCCGCAACTAATGTATGACCATGCGGCTCTTTTCGTTAAAAGTTAAGTAGAAAAATGACAATATAGCTATGTACAGAAAATATAGCAGGCGAATCTGATGTCTGAACCTGTTTCAACCGTGATACTTTAGATATTTTCGACCAGTCATGATTACGATCCAAAATATTGCTTCTATTTATCACGTGCACTAGAACCAAATATGTTAAATGTCGCAAAAAAATAAAAGGATGAAGGTTTGTTTGATAACCAAGATATTATATGTAAGCTTTGACGATATCGCGTGTATTTCTTGAAAATATTTAAAGCAATGCACAATAGCAAGCCTTTCATGTGACCCGCAACGTTAACAAATATAAAAAGGTTAAAGTATTTAGGATTACGCTTTTCCTTTCACGGAACGAAATAACAGCGGAATTTAAAATGTATAAATGTGAATCGGTGAACCATTCAAGTTACTGCGTGGATCTAGGTAAGGAGCCACTTTATCTTAGGTGGGACGAGAATTCTATCTATGGGCACTCGCTTGTGTGGGAAGAATATTGTCAGTATCTATTTCTAGCGGCAAAAAATATGATATATGATTATATTACTGCAGAAATAAGGAAAATAAAAGTTTCCTAAGTAAGTATTTTTATTGCGTACATTACTGGTCTTCTTTATTAACGAAAATTGCATTTTTTCTCTTAACAATATACATCAAATACGATAAATATAAACATCTTCCAGAACTTGAAGTGTAACAACAAATAGCTGCGTAGCGTAATCCAACTTTCCATAAACAAGCAAATTAAAGCAAAGCAACAAGTACCTACTAAAATCCGCGCTTATTAGTTATTACTCATTCCTGTTCGGTGTTAAATGATCCTAAAGCGCAGCTACAATTACAGAGAACTCCATTCCGCAGCGATAAGCCGCTGAAAGGTTTCATAATCAAGACTTAAGCCCACATTACCAGCTGCAGTTTTATGAGAGGCATGGAGAGGCTTACAACGCTTATGGCTTGTACTCGCTTTGTCCATAGCATCGTATAATGCCGCTCCATGGATTAATATCCGAAGTTTTACTCTCACCGTCACGGATTATCCACTATTGAGCTCTTTATTAGATACGGTGCTTGATTCCGCCATGCTCATTATTTTGATTTGATCTTGTCTTTTTTAATTATGCCTTCGAGCTTTTTACTTGTTTTAAAGTTATTAATTGTCTTTAAAAGGCTCTTGTAGATTTTGCTGTACAGTTTTCCACCAATCATAATATATTTTTATGTTTATTTTTTGTTAGATACTCAAGACCTGTTATACAGAAAACATTTACTTACATATACCTACATATTTGCTTCATAAATATGGATAAATGGGCAAATATAAGTCTGGAAAGTCAATAAAAATGGTACATTTATATTTGTTGTTGTTTGTTCTTACCTATTTTTACGCGAGTAAAGAAATTCACACATTTTAAATAATATACTGAACAGATTCGTTTAAAACCTGTTAAACTCTACTAATAATTGAAGGTTGCCTGGCAGAGGTGGCTTAGAGCCATAAGGCCGCCGTACATTTTGAATGGTTTTGTTGTACTTTTATTATATAAGACTGTTGTACAATAAAGAGTAAATAAATAAATAAATAATAACTGTTTCGAGTTTTTAATCAACAGCAGAGTTTAAAATCTGTTGCAAAGCATTATGCAAGTGATTTCAAGTGATAAAATGGCAGTCCATCTCAAATAGGTCAAGAGGAAAAATTATCGCGACCTAGATAGAGACCTATTTTTCACATTTTGTAGTCCACTGGCGTGTCTCGTCTTTGCAATTACTGTTTGTGACTTAATTTCGGTTAAACAAAAGTTATTAAAGTTGTGTAAAATTTTATATTAGACGTGTTGGTAAAATTTTGGTTAAATGTTGCGTGATTTTGGTGTATACGAAAAATAATGATTTACCTTGAATAATAGCTACAATATATTAAGTTGTAAGTAGTAGTGTTTCTGATGCAGTAATATAACTTCAAAATATATGCCATGATATCCTCTAAAAAGGTACATAGGTACCTCATCTTTCTTAAAGGTATCTTTAGTAGCTACCACAGAGTAGCTACAGTAAATTAGGTCAAAGCGTTATAAAAATAAAAGTAATTTAAAAGAGCCTGAACAAAAGCGAAGTTTTGTTTAAAGAGAAAAATAAAATGCGCTGGTGATTTTTCCTCAACGCCCAAAGGGTTTATTGCGACAATAAACAAACGTCAAGAGGTACTGTACAAACGGTTTATTACAGTTTTAATATTTCACCTGCGTTGTAAAATTTTAATGTGCAATATATACAAAATGAGTTTTAATAAACGAAGATAAACGTGGCGTAGCAGAGTGCTACGTACTGTTTGGACAACTATCTATTCATATTATAATTTGTGATATACTTATAAATTAGTACAATTACATGTCAAAAGAAAACGATTAACTATGAGCGCAAGAAATGCCTGTTCTCTGTGAAATGATCTAATTGACCGTATGCCGCTGGATATTCGTATAAAACTTAAATCCATAGAGAGCTCTGAATTTACATAACCAATCAATGAGCACTATCTTTTCTTAGCTTTGGAAATAAACTACAGTGGTCTCTGAATACTGTATCCTGTAGCGTTGAATTAAACTGCTTGTTAATTTATCAGTTTTATGTACAATTTGCCTTCCTGATAAATATAGCCCATTTATGTGACCTGGCTATATTTATCGAGGAAGGCTAACACTGCAAATAATTATTCAAATTGAACCCGTAGTTCTTGAGATTAGAGCGTTCAACCACACAAAACAGTTTTGTGTAGATACTATTAAAGGTTCATGTAAGAGATTCTTAACTGTATTTTATTTGACGAAAAATGCGTTTAGAAATTGGTACAAGAATATTCTAGTATCCTTGACCGCTTAACATTGTTACACGTGCAGGGAATGTAATGTCATTTGTTACTAGAAGTTCATTCTCTGGAAACAAGAACAGCGTTTTCTTTTTGTTTTATTTAATTTTAGATTAGTAACAGTTTTTCACGATTAATAACTCAGCCCCCGGAATCACAGACAATAGAAAATCTATTGTGTCGTGGTCCGATCGGGCCGCTCGGGGCTCAATGGGTTAATTAAGTTATGTCACTAGGAAAAGATATATACCAACTATCCTTGTGATAGTAGTGGGTCATCAAATAGATTTAGTAGACATAGTAGCAAGACTTTTTTTTAATTCATAGGTATATGAAGTAAAATATCATAATAATATAATACAAACTTTTAAATTCATGAATACCAAGCATTTTATTTTATTATCATTACAGTTTCATTATTAATGAATTTTATTTTATTTCAGGTTTTTCGAAGCAGTTTAGTAACTACCTCTGACACATAAATACGATTGATGTAAGTATCAAAATTCCTTGTATAATATGTTTTGGGTCTAAATTTCGCCAACTTACACAGCTAATGGGCGAAAAATCATGCTTCATTTGCTGCAAATCATATTCCAGTGGACATTTAAGACCCCTTATTGAAAGGAAATTTTCTTTTAAGGATCCCTAAGTAGGTTGAATTTATTTAATTTGGAAATATGTTTATTTTGAGGTGATTTTTTTAAATTATTCAATATTTACAAAGTATAATTTTTGTTGTTGATAATAAAATAAATATGAGTGAAATTTTATGTCATGAGCGAAATCTGATATTTATACTATTTTACGATTATTTCAAAGAAAATGATGTTCATTCTGAACCCTTTTTCCTGGAATACATAGTACAAGCTACTTGACCTTAGTGAATATTTACTCGAGAAATCTAGTGTATGGATATTTTGATAAGTTTGTAGCTATTTCTTTTGTATAAAAACGATTCTGTACTACTAGATACTTAATTATTTTGATGTTATTCAAAAAAACTTTTATTGAAACTGTTGTTTTGTATGTCTAGAATAATACATTTCATTTTTCATTATAATCAAAGATAAAAATAATGCTTTTCTGTATATTTTATACATAAAATATCCTCAAAAATTGAGAAGCACGACGCGGACGGTTGTGTTAACGTTACACGATGAAAAATTAGAGCCTTATATGTTTTTAGGTATTTTACTCCAAACTGATTACCGCGGTCAAGTTCATGCATAAAATAATGTAAAAAAATCAATAAATAATAAATGTACCTTTGAGGGTTATAAATGACGTGAGGTCGGTTTCACGAAAGTGTATGAACCGCAATGCAAATCCAGGTAAAGGTCGGACACCTCGTGTTTATCATAATTAAATAAAAAACACCATGTTTTTCTAAAGAAAATAACACGATTTTACTTCAATCATAAATGATAAATGAATGAAACTCTGGTTAGGGAAAAAAGATTGAATTCTAATAATAGATTAATGTAGATGTTCATTATTAAACTTACATGATAATATATTAGTTACTAGCGGTCCGCCACGGCTTCGCTCGTGGCACATATTTATGTTTTCTCTACATAAGAACCATCGTCGTACTTCAAGGAATATAATACAAAAAGAATTATCGAAATCGGTTCAGCCGTTCACACGTGATGCCGTGTGATAAATACTTTTGCGCCTACTACACACCTCAAGCTGGAAATTTTCTAGCAGACATAAACGACATTGAAACTTATCCAAGAAAGCAATCACTCGCTAATATCGATTAGATTCAATACAAACGCTGACTGGTGAATAAAGGAAATTCTATTTCCGAGCAATAACAAATTTAGGTTCAGTGGATACAATATTTGGCCAGCAATTAGGTGGGCGTCGAAAGAACCTATTTCTCTTGAATGATTAAGCGGACGCTCGGCTACCGTTCAAAATAGATATAGCTTTAAGATGGAATGAGTTTTGTAGGTATTTAGACGAACTCATTGCTTATGATGGAGTAAGCTTAATAAAAACACATTTTTAGTTGACCTTTTTATAATAAAAACTTTTAAATTTTTAATGTAAAACTGACAATATTTTTTTTTCTTTCTAATCGTATCATTTACTTTCATATCAAAATAAATGATAAAAAAATCAAAAGAAAATTGGTACTAAATTTAAAAATAACCAAATCAGTGGCGAACGAAATACCATGGTCCATGACGTATTTGGGCGGTAGTAAACTTTACAAAAGCCCCAAGATCTAAATTATATAAGCATTTCTAAAGATGTTAACATATTGCTAATAATTCGGGTATTATCTGAAAACATTCCACACCGAAATATCTGAAGAATTCTCTACAAAGTTCGTATAATCTTTGGTCAGATAAATAATTAAATTGATTACTTACTTTGGTAATTTGTTGTTGTTTAGAAATTATTGATTTACCGACACGAATAAGCTTCCTTCGTAATAATTAAACTAATCCACATAAAATTTTAAGTAGGTATTCATATTTGGAATAAAAATTAGGTGTACGGTCTTTCAAATCATTAAAAGATAAAGACTTTAAATAAATAAATAGTTCAATAGACTCGACAGAGTATAAGATGTATGCATAGTTAATACATTAGACCTTAGACATTGGTGGCCTTGGCAAACAGAACAATTTTGTTAGGGTAATCTTTGGGTAATCTATTTAGGTCAGTTGAGCATTTAGTCCTAATGAACGTCTGATGTTGTTGAGTTTGTACCTTTTTGCCTTCAAGGCAAATATTGACACATTTTTAAATATCTTTTGCTATTGTTACATAATTAGAGCATTTTCTTTGGACGCCCCACTCAGTTCTTATACGCTATTAAAAGGGTCTGCGACCTTCATTACAGCTTCATAGCAATTTTAAAGATCTTTCGAGAGCAATTTGTCTAAGTGCCATTTTGGCAAAATTGTAATAATCATTTTCGCCATTCATTTTTATTAGATATTAAATCTATTGAGGGTTAAGAGCCAGAACTGATGAATTTATTTTAGCTTCATTATATATACATTTACTTTGTAAATACTTCCAGTATATAATTTAAATAACGGATGATGTTCCGTTTTTCATAAATGTTGCTAAACAATGGTTAGAATAGGAAGCCAATAAAAGCATGAGGAAAGAATTCAATTTTGATTTATTTTCCTCTGTTTCTATTCTCTGTATATCTAATATATAAAAATCAATGCCACTTTTCGTTGTAATTCCATAACTCGAGAACGGCTGAACCGATTTCGATAATTCTTTTTTTATTATATTCCTTGAAGTACGAGGATGGTTCTTATGTAGAGAAAACGTTAATATGTACCACGGGCGAAGCCGGGGCGGACCGCTAGTATCTGTATATTTCAATGAGTATAATATGTATTAAACCATACAGTTATGTATTCATCTCTGCTTTTACTTAACAACAATTTAATAGATATCTAATACAGTATCACAATAAATGAAAACAAATGAAATATTCTACGTCAATAATGAGAATGAAATTATTCCTGAGACAAACCCCAGCTGACATGTTTTCCACATTTTTACGCTGGGAAAGCTTTTTCGTTGATCCAATTACGCAGGAGAAAATTTTAACACTTTATTAACACACCTTTGTTGTGTACCTGCAGGCATTTCGGCATAATGTATATACGAAGGCCTTTCCACGCTTTTAAAGAGCTTTTAATCATCCATAGACATGTATACCTAAAACGGAATACTCACTCAAACCTGTATTTCAAAAGTTTTTATTTTATAAATCAGATAGGACGCTTAGAAGCAATATCTTTATAAGTATGCTTTTCGGTTCGTCCTTTTTAACTACTGAATACGGAAAAAGATAAAGATGCTCTTTAAATTGTGAGTTCTTCCAATTATTTCGAAAACAATAACATTAATATAATTTCTACGAGACGTATGACTCAGTGACTATTACTTGCCCTGATTTTGTCCGGAATGCCTTACAAACCGTATTAATGTAAGAGATGTGGGTAGCATCTGATGCAAAGTAAAAGGGCAAAAATGATATTATGTCGACCTATTGCAATTCTTCACAATTTCTCAGACTTAAAGTAAAATTGCGTAGTGCATTTCCAAGAAATGGTTGAAGCTGGGACGTCCAAATTCATTTATGACAGCTATCTTTGATAGAAGGTGTCGGTAATGAGCGAGGGTTGCTAATGCACTAGAGGAAAGGTTGAGGTTTATTGAAATATTTCTATTCTCAAGCGAATGCTAAAAGCGTAGGGCGGACGGTCGGAATGCTTGAAATTCTCCGGTGTTAATTTAGCTGGAGAATACAAGATCGAAGATTGCGTTTTAGAGAAGGGTCTGTCCGTGGAACATCATTATTTTTGCGCTGATTTTATATTTTGATCAGGTTTTAGATAATACCTAATAATAGGTATACAATGAAATAAACTTGAAGTTAATAAAATGTATTCTAATTCAACTGTGATTAAAAATTAATTACATCCGTGCTTGGAGAAAATAGCAATTAAATTACGTTTGTTGTTCCAGAGATTTACTAAATTGAAGTAGACTTGAGAGTTGAGAGTCGGGACTTAAAATATTACGTTGTGATTACTTTTAAAATGTTGTAGGTAATATGTTTAAACTGGGTTCTTATAGTAGACTGCATTTTTAATAGTTTCTAGTACTTATCAATAAATATTCAAGCATGTTAATAAAAGAACATGATGCCTTGTACTTACACTAATGATTTAGTATTAAATAGTTTATAGAGAATGATAACGTAATAGAAGAAATCAAAAATGTACACCTACACAATCTATGTAATGTACCAAATCTATATAATGTCCCAGAAAAAGGTTAATGTCGATAACTTTTCGTACTAGGAGCCGAGAGACAATCTGAGCTCATTTTGTCAAAGCCATCAACAAAGAGCCTTTGAATCTAATTTTCGTTACTTTATCATTTACTTTTGTTTCTATCCAATATTGAATCTCACTTATTTTGTAGCTCTCAGTCTCTAAATCAATCGACAAATTTTAAATTAGATGGAGATGGAGTTTGTTAAGGATGATATTTGTTAAGATTTTCATTGTTTGCTTTATTTTTGGCTTATTTATGTATTCCTTTTGTGTATTTTTAATGCTTCCGTGTTGAGAATACATTTATGATTGTATTTAACGTAAGAGTACTGAAAAATATTACGACACAAATAAAAAAACGACGTGTGGCACTCGGGGACTGCCGCGGTAAAGCTATTGCATAGCATGCCTTCAAACCACACCTCCGCCCGTCGCAGTGGGGAGCGTGAGGTTTTTTCGTTACGGAATTTCTCGATTCGGTCCCCGCACTCAAGGCCCGCGATAGAAGCTATGCAATAGCTTAAAAAAAATAATTTATGTATATACAGCTCTAAAACGATGAAATATTTAATAACATCGTAATATTTAAAACATTTTGTAGAAAATGTTTCTATGAATTTTGTACAAAGTTCTAATAAAAGAGCTGCTAATTATATACAAATGTTGGCATTTTAATAATTGCAAGACTGCATTCATCAGTTGTTCGTCGTCATAAAAATAGACAAGCTTATTTCAGTTTTAGTTTTTTTAATAACTTAAATTAATACAAATTTTAAAGTGTATTTGAAAGTATTACAGTGTAACGAACACATAATTTATGTAATACCTTGAAAATAATTAATCACATCTCTAATTATAAGACTAACTTGTTGTCCAATTTGAATTCGTAGCTCCACTTAAGCTGTAGGCGCTGAACAACTTTGTGGCGAAGTTACACCTTCGGATATGCAATTATGTATTTACTGGTTAACTGCAATAGTTGTATCCTACACTTGTTAGGTATATATTAAGGTATTAGGTATGTAGCACGTTAGCGGGCTTTATCGTATAGATAATATGATCGGCTCTTAGTATATGGAGTACATAGTGACTATTGTATTGTTCTACTTACATATATTGCACGTCTTGGAGAATATTTAGGTAAACGAATTAAAAATATTAGCGTATTATGACAGAATGTAGAGACGTATACTTCTTCTTTCGTAGTTTTGTTTTTGTTATTATTTACCTTTGTATCTAATAAGATAAGTACCCGTAAGTCGTAACATGCCCGCCCGTAACTTTCTCGTCATATAAATCAGACTCGGTAGGTAATATAAGAATGTACTTACCTTGGTACTTACAGACTTTTGAATCAAAATGACACAATGTCTTCGCATGATTGGATAGCCAGCTTGTAACTCAAAATAGAATCTCATTAGGTCAGCCAAACGTCGAATGTGGTCAATGCCTGGACACAGGATCTGGCGCAATCTCCGGTTATACCTAATCGTCCAGTTGTAGTAGCGTTACCTATGGCTATGCTTTTCGCTTCATGGTGAATTTACACATTCGTGTTTACTATTCGCCTCGTCCATAGCCTCGTCACTCGATGAAAACTTAATAGTAGAGTTTCGAACCACCGTTCACATATTAGTGAGTAGTTCGAGCCAAACGTCGAATGTGGTTAGCACCTCTGCGGTCTGGACACAAGATCTGGCGCAATCTCCGGTTGTAATTGTCCTGATGTATTGTCGTCACTACCATTGGCTATGCGTTTCGCTTCATGGTGCATTAACACATTGGTGTTCGGTATTCGCCTCGTCTCTTGTCGAAACATTAATATAGATGTGGCGTCACGAACCACTGTTCACACATTCTTGAGTAAGTCAGTACAATATCTAAGTTCGTCTTCTGAAGGCAAACTAATTAGGCTTCTTCTAGAAACTTTTTTGAATCGTGACAACATTGTTTCCATTTACCACTAGTTGATATTGTAAAATATTTATACGATAAATCTATACCTATATTAACAAGTCATAACTGCGTTAAAAACAAGCGACTTCAAACTTGCACTTGCAACATTTACAAATACGGACAAAAATGCTCATAAAATAAAAACTACTGGGCCTATCCGAATAAAATTTTTATGGGACCAATTCGACACCATCCCGCATCGAATAAAAAAAGAATCACGTAAATCGGTTCAGAAACCTCGGAGTAATCGCTGTACATACATAAAAAAAACATACCGGCCGAATTGATAACCTCCTCCTTTTTTGAAGTCGGTTAAAAAGAAGTCATGGATTCATACCACAGGTCAATATGGTGTAGCAGGATATCGTTCAATCTCCGTTTGTAGCTGTCCTATGCTAATTAGTCCCCATTTCGAAGCTCTGGCCATTAACGTTTCAACCTGCATCAATGTTTATGTTTTATATTTTTTTTTTACTTCATTGGAGTCAATAGAAGCGTGTCTTATGATTTCTTTTAATCTATTATAGCTATTGTTATGTATTTATGTTTAATACACATAACTCGTTAAGTTCCAAATCGTTATTGCCATGAATTTAATTATCTAGTTAGTTATATAATAGTTTTTAAATACTACAATACTGATTGACAACTCAATGTATGAGCAATTTCCTAACGGAAAGGTGAGCGTAAAACTTTTTATTTCTGAACATAATGTAATGAGTGGGTAAAAGTTATATGCAAGTATTGACCAGTTTTACAAAGATTTAGTTAACTAGATAGAGCTTGTGTAATCATGTCAGAGGGTTAGTACGATCGACTTTCCTGGACCTTATTATAAACCACTAGCTTCCGCCCGCGACTCCATCCGCGCGGATGTCGGTCTTTGCGTGGATGGTTTATTTCTCCATTTTGAGTAACTCGGACAATGACATATTATAAATATCTATTGGACCCAAATACGGCTAGGTCTATAATAATACGCAACGTGTGTTCGCGGTACCTACTACAGAACAACGTCTATGGATAACTGAAAAATTGAGATTAATTTTTTTTCTACGTATTTTTCCAGGATAAAAAGTATCCTATTTTACGCCCAGGATAATAAGGTATAATTATACCAAGTTTCATCGAAATCGAACCGGTAGTTTTCACGTGATGTCTTCACATACAGACAGACAGACAGACAGACAGACAGACAGACAGACAAAAATTTTTTTAATCACATATTTGGGTTTGGTATCGATCCAGTAACACCCCCTGCTAGTTATTTTTTCAATATTTTCAATGTACAGAATATACCCTTCTACAGATTTATTATATGTATAGATTAATTCATTAAAAAGGCTTTTAATTATACTATTAGTATCACGAGTGTGTATAATTTTACTAAAATGCGGCTTCTAGCTGAAGCGAAAAAGACAGCATTTTTTAAAAACGTTAAATTACACTAATAGAGAACAAGAAAGAAAGAAGTCGTTTTATTAAATGCGGTATCCAGTCCACTAATTCCTTCGTCACCCCAGCTGTCATTTGCAAGCCATTTCACGTGCTGATTGTATCAGTACCTACGTTTAATTGCCATGCCGGTGTGTTCTCCGTTGTTTTGTTTATGGCATATTGGTTTCATTGCCCGTATTTTTTTCGGTTTTTATTCAGCGTTTTATTGGGCGGCTGTTAAAAGAAAATCTCTATGAAAAATTCATGTTTATGTAATTTATTGCATTGTGTAAGGAAAATATGGTATAAACATTGTGCTTGTGATTTAAAACAATACTTTTACTACAACTATATTTAACAATACCATATCTTATTTGTCTAATCTTCTTTGTAATAAATTATTTACTTTAATTTAAAATCACTTGGATTTGAAATCTAATCCATAAACAATCAAGTAAGGCGAGGCGAGTAATAAAGCTTTATTAGAATAGTGTTAAATTCACTGTTTATTAATACATTTATTACTGCATAACATTGTGAATTATAAATTCAGGTAGCGTTTGAATAAGTTATAACACGTTCTGTACAAGGATATTATTAAAGTTAAGCTTTATTGTTTAAAATATTTAATTTAATAAATACAATACAAACTAAAAGTGAATTATTATCAATTTTTTAGTTAATACACGACTTTATATTATGACACCATATGGTTTTATCTATATATCTGGAAAATAGGTCGTTATTCTTAATCTTAATAAGGTATTACTAATGTCCCTCTGGATACTAATAAAGCACATTCATTGTCAAACATGATGACCCTTACTTTCCATTTACTAGTCCCAGGAGTCGATTTTATACCTTTTTGTCGAGGTTCCAATCTCCCAAAGGGCGAACTTAGCCATGTAGTAAATTGACACAATTTTTTTTTTGTCTCCTACGCATTATTCTATTCAAAAACTTCACCTGAGCAAATTAGACTTCTTCCTGTAAAATTATAATCATAATCCAGTATGCTAGGCACGTCGTAATGCCGTGCCGTGACATTATTTGATGTACCTAATTACTTATGTGATTTATTTTTGTTCACAGGTAAGTTTCCAGATGTTTATTTATATTCACTAATTGGAGAATCGCGTGAGTATTCGCTTGATTAATTTAAAATTGTTTTTTTCGTTTTTGATTTGAGTCGAACTCAAAATTCAACCGAGTCACCACTCATCAGTAGATACAACACACAAATAAGGACTTTTATTACTCATAGAACAGCATATAATTAATACAAAAATCCAGAAAATCCTTAACCCACATAGTAACCGCTCTTTGAGCTCTATTCCCGGATTGGCACATTGTTTAGCTGCGAATCCCACGGAGCGTGAGGTTAAATCGGATTCCCGTGCTGCCTTCCCAAGATAGCTTCATACCCAGTTTTAAATAGAAAATTTTATATTTTTTGCCACTCCGTACCCTACTGGGTGCGTTTAATAAATTATGAATGCCTAAAATAGCGGCCATTTAGACTGGCAAGTATTGTACGGTGTATAAACATTTTCAGTCAAACATTTTAATTCTTTATTCCTATTTAAAAGTGCAATTTGCATATAATTTTGACAACTGTATGGAGGTTTTAAATTAATATTCCAGTTTTTTTTAATGAGCAATTATAACAAAAGTATTTCTATTCATTTTATTAATATGCTAACATTGGAATATGCTTCTAATAACCTATTAATAATTACTATCAAATAGAGAGTATGTTCTGTTAAATTTAATTCTTGAAAATCACATTATCGTGAAACTTAATTCATTTGATACAAGCTAGTCTATTAAACACAGGTAACCCAAATGACAAACAATACGTCAGGAAACTCAATAAAGACAGCCATGAGCTCTCATTCCCCGTAATTTGTAAACTCATTAAAATCATAAGTATTCAGCGCCTGTTTCCCCAAGAACGTAAATCACATAGACTCATATTGTGTCGAACGGCCATAAAACCTTATAGAGGTACATGGTAACACGGAGTTGACAACTGCGCAATTTTGATCTCGATGCTGTTTATTGACTTGGGAATAATTGTTTTTAATTTGTCTGTCTGTCATAATTGTGTCGCTATGTTTTGGCTAAATTTTTTGGGTATCGGTGGTTTGGCAATTTAAAGAAACATGTCATTCATAAATTAAATGGTCTGGGAAAAGTTACCAGAGCTAAAATTAAAACATGGAAAGCGCCTTTCAAGGCCGTTACTACTTATTAAAGCTTTGTTAACCGACTTCAAAAAAAAGGAGGAGGTTATCAATTCGGCCGGTATATTTTTTTTTTTTTATGTATGTACACCGATTACTCCGAGGTTTCTGAACCGATTTACGTGATTCTTTTTTTATTCGATGCGGGATGGTGTCGAATTGGTCCCATAAAAATTTTATTCGGATAGGCCCAGTAGTTTTTATTTTATGAGCATTTTTGTCTGTAGGTATTTGTAAATTTTGCAAGTGCAAGTTTGAAGTCGGTTGTTTTTAACGCAGTTATCACTTGTTTGCTCATTTGTTTTCTTTAATGATAAAATTAAAGCCGTCCTTAAAATTTTCCAAGTCGATGGATCCACACTTGAGATTTGAGCCCTAAATAATAAGAGATTGTATCGGCCTCTCAGCAGTTTTTTGCTCCACAAGTGCTTGTTTCAAATCTAGTGAAGGTCGGGTTTAATTTGCTTGCTAGGAATTTCATCTCGTTGAAAGTCACTTCAATGGAGTGAATTTTCAGCTAATTTGTTTCGATGAAAGCGACGGTTGTGAAAAGCGAGAAAATTGTAATTGTATGGTCGTATTCACTCTATTCAGCCGTTCGTTTACTTCTCTGTCAATTGCGATATTGCTAACGATAGCTCGGAGGGGAGGAAGTGGCTTTTACTAATTCTGTTATCTGTCTTAATTTATGTATCTATTGAAGTTTCTTTGTTACAAAGGAACTCTGAATTGGAAATTTTACCAAATTTTGATTTGAGCGTCTCCAATGTCATTCTTCTTACAAGACTTATTTAAAGTTACAAAAGTTGATTACTTTAAAACAACAGGCGAGGTCCCCAAGTATTCTCACATATTCAAGCCAAGACCGTAAATTCAGAATCGGTTCGAACAAAGCATGTTATCGGATAACTAAGCATTAAAGAAGCTCGTGCAATAAATCAGTCGCGTCTTCGCCAACTTTTCGGCGTTCGAGTTATTTACTGACTCTTAATCACTTGAGAAGGTGCTCTGTGAATTATAATTTTATACGTCATGCGTTGAATGAGATTGTCACGTTCGCGATTGTTTCCCCTTTTGAGGAGCAACAATACTACCGTTTTAATTGCGCTGTTGAATATCATTATTAATTATATTGTTCTTATCATTCTCCTAAATAACTTCAAGCAGATTAGACTGCTGCCGATCGTCTACCTTTTAACGTGTTCAAACAGGATTTTTGAAATGTTCTTCTATATCCTTAAAAAGTAACTTTCGTTAAGGATTCGTCGTCGTTTCAAATTTTTAATCTTGTTCAAATATTTTTTTCATTAACGATATGGTGTTTTCAATATGAATCCTTTAATAAAAATACAAAATGATGCGCACCACGCAGTCATTAAGTTAACAGCCTTATCAGGTTTCAATTTTTAAATGAACATTTTTTATTTATTATATTTGCCTGACACGGAACACAAAAAAAAAAAAAAAAAAATATATACCGGCCGAATTGATAACCTCCTCCTTTTTTTTGAAGTCGGTTAAAAATGGGGAGAGTTTTGTGATTTATTATTATGAACTGATAACTGAACTGACAATTTTTGACATGTAATCGCCCCATTACCCATTAACAATTGAACCTATTGTAATTATTATTTGAAGAAGTAATCATTAATTCTATAGAGTAACAAAATGAATACAACGGAACTAAAGTATCACATAAATTTCTGGTGAGGGTAGAACCGATGACCTTGCAAATACGATGCCGGTCTCGGATTTACTGACTTTTAAAAAGATATACTCCCTGATAAATAAGACGGACAAACCCCTTTTATTAAATTGATGGTAGACTTTCAAGAATTTACATAGACTTCGATTGCGTTAAGAACCCTACCTACCCTACGTATACATAACACGTGTATTATATATTTTCGATTCCAGGAGTTCAATAGGGAACACACCTTGTCCTGTATATATTTCTGCAATCTTCCGCATACATTATTCACTTTCTAATCGAAAGTTTTCCCATTCTGCTCAAAATGCTTGTCTTCGAAGGTGATAAAAAAGATTAAGCAATATTTATGCTAAAACACCATTCTGAGCTAAGCGACTTTTCACTTGAAATTCTTATCTCCTAATGCCTCTAAGAGCGTCATTGGGTTGTAAAGAAACAATAATATGACCGTTAATATAAAGGGACTGGTGTCTAGATAAGCTTCGGGTTTCCTTGCTTGACCTAGATAATAAAGGGTTATACTAAATAAGTTGGGAAAGGATGGGCGGACTTTTATAGTTCGTCTAGACATGAAGTGTGAGTTTCGGAAAGACTAAAACTGCTAATACCTTTTCATAATGTAGATACTGAGCGAAGGCAATAGGTTTCCATTTTGTTAGAATGTATGTATGCGGGTAGGTTTGCCCTTGTTTCTCTTTTTCTGATTATTTCCTTTGTTCGATTTAAGCCTAAAATTCGAGAGTTATATGATAAAAAAAATGTAATTGATTTTTATTTACTAAAATGTGTGGCGTCATCTTTCACCTTTTATCATAAACCACATAGTAATCGCCTTCAATCTATCAGGAGGTTTAAGCACAAAATTACAAACACCTTCTGTTTATCTTACCATAATGTTCATTCTTCGATATTTGGTCTTAGTATTTTTTTTTATTGATATTTTCTATTTCCCAAATTTAAATTTCAGTCTGCTTTTCAAGAAAATATCAAGCATCGGTGACATATAAACATTTCAATGTCCATATTATCACAGAACTTTCATACACCCGGATTATGTTCGAGGGAGGAATATTTTTTATATACAAGTCCTCTGTATAGAAGGATCACGCTTTTATAAATCACTGGAGTAAAAATAACGGCAGGCATGCATGAATTTTGTGTTGACATAAAACTTAAAAGTATTTTGAAATCTGTTTTTTCGGATATAGTTGCAGTTTTATTTTTTACTAGCTTCCGCCCGCGACTCCGTCCGCGCGGATGTCGGTCTTCGCGTGGATGGTTATTTCTCCATTTTGAGTACCTCTGTCAATAACATCTTATAAATATCTATTGGACCCAATTCCCAAATACGGCTAGGCCTATAATAATACGCAACGTGTGTTCGCGGTTCTACCGAACAACGTCTATGGATAAAACTGAAAAATTAAGATTAATTTTTTCTACGTATTTTTCCAGGATAAAAAGTATCCTATTTTACGCCCAGGATAATAAGGTATAATTATACCAAGTTTCATCGAAATCGAACCGCTAGTTTTCACGTGATGCCTTCACATACAGACAGACAGACAGACAGACAGACAGACAGACAGACAGACAGACAGACAAAAATTTTTTTAATCACATATTTGGGTTTGGTATCGATCCAGTAACACTCCCTGCTATTTATTTTTTCAATATTTTCAATGTACAGAATTGACCCTTCTACAGATTTATTATATGTATAGATAAAAAAATAAATATCTATCTTTTCATTTTGATGAAACTAATATAAGTCAGAACTCAAAGAACACAATACGTAAATAACCTAATGTAACAGCCACATAATACGGAGACACACATTAATTCGAGTGCAGGAACTTAACCCTAATATCATGTCTGGTTCATTACATACAAAACTGGATTAATGCCATCCGACTACCAATAGATGCCGCTAAGTGTATCATTTTAACCAGCAAAAAATAAAATTAGATTTAATTGCAATTTCATTGCTTTTTATAATTTTTTACATACTTTTGTAAATGGAACCTACCTATTTAATTTCATTTTCGCTCGATTTTAACTAATTTTACAGAAAAGTTTATATTCAAAACAACGCCATCTCATGAAACTACTATAAACAAGTTATTCTCCTCCGATTTGGCGATGCTAAACGAATAATAGATGGCACTACAGACTTTTTACGTTACTTTTCACGTTTTTAACACAGACTAATAATAATGTTATCACAGACCACAGACTAATAATAATATACTACGTTTTTAATACATAGTCTCATTGCCTTTGCCACCTATAAAAATATTGTAAATGGGCTAAAGCCGTTATTAATTATTACAAACTGCGTTCCTGTAGCGGCCTATATTAGGTAGGTACCTAGTGTATTGATAATTTTCATACGAAAAATGAATTGTCGGAAAACTTGCGAGATTGTGTGAATATTTGATTGCAAGATCTCATTACAAAATAATATACAACCACAGACTAATAATAATATACTACGATACAACCTATACTTAAACCGTAGTAAGTATATTATTTCTAGTCACATTTAATTATATATAAATTATAAATAAATATTAAAGGACAATATTACACAAATCGACCTAGTCCCACAGTAATCTCAATTAAGGCTTATGTTGTGGGTACTAGACGACGATAAATATAATATCACAGACTAATAATAATATACTACGTATACAAATAATATAATATTTTATAAATACATATATAGATAACACCCAGACCCAAAAACAAATAATCAAGTACATCACACAAATATTTGCCCTGACCGGGGATCGAACCCGGGACCGTCGGCTCAGTAGGCAGTTACTTTACAACTGCGCCAACCGCGTCGTTAAGAATATCAAGAAATCATCATTATTGATAATAAATCGAAACTAAAGTTAAATACCTACCTACGTCATCTTGTTTTATTTTCTAAATAATCCTATCAGATTACCTTTATAATATGAAGTATGAACCAAAAAGTTTTGAGATTCAAACCGTAGAAAAGGTTTTGAATGATCCTTTGCGTTTTTTTTCTTTATGCGCCTAAAATTAAATATTTCGACATCGATTCCCATAAGAATGAAGTATTTTTAACCGACTTCAAAAAAAAGGAGGAGGTTATCAATTCGGCCGGTATATTTTTTTTTTTATGTATGTACACCGATTACTCCGAGGTTTCTGAACCGATTTACGTGATTCTTTTTTTGTTCGATGCGGGATGGTGTCGAATTGGTCCCATAAAAATTTTATTCGGATAGGCCCAGTAGTTTTTATTTTATGAGCATTTTTGTCTGTAGGTATTTGTAAATTTTGCAAGTGCAAGTTTGAAGTCGGTTGTTTTTAACGCAGTTATCACTTGTCCCGTTATAAAAAGTAGCCTATGTTCATCAGGTAGGTATAATTTTTGCTTCGAATGATGAAAGAATTTTTCAAATCAGTCCAGTAGTTTCGGATCCTATCCAATACAAACAAACAAACAATCAAATAATTTCTGTTTTGTAGATAAATACGAAAGTTACTCCGTCATAGTAGGACACAAAAATGCTCATAAAATAAAAACTACTAGGCCTAGCCGAATAAAATTTTTATGGGACCAATTCGACACCATCCCGCATCGAACAAAAAAAGAATCACGTAAATCGGTTCAGGAACCTCGGAGTAATCGGTGTACATACATAAAAAAAAAAAAAAAAAAATATACCGGCCGAATTGATAACCTCCTCCTTTTTTTTGAAGTCGGTTAAAAATAGTGGGACCACGAGAAAATAGGTATTCCCGCACGCGTCTGAACCGATTTTGACGGAAATTTCGATATATGTACATACCTACGTTGAAAAAGGACATCTCAATTTTGTTGCATAAATAGGATTCAAGGGGTAGGAACAGGGATTGAATAAGGCACACGGTTGAAGCCGCAGAATGAAAGTTGGTAATTTATAAGATTAATTTATTGTAAAATAAACTACTTCATTTTACTTAAACATATTCTATTTATCATTCATTGACTTATCATAAACTTTTGAGTCTAGTACCTAGTTAAGTACCTATTATGTGAAAATTTTGAAAAAAATGTTTTCTTTAGGAAATTATTAGCATTAATTGATTACCTTGTCTTGTCATTAATTTATTTACCTACCTACTTGGTAATAATCGGTCGAACACTTGTTTAAAGTTTATTTTCCTTGTCCTTTCCAGGTAATCTAAATTATTTAATTTTTGCAGTAGGTAATTAATTCATTTCGGCTTGAACAGACAAGGCCATTAGGTGAAGCGAGATTGCCAAATATGGGTGATCTGTAGATATACATAATCCACAAGGAAGCATCACATTTGCTGTAGCTTCTTATGGGTAGGTGAACGAAGTGCCTTAAACTACCTAGCCAGGTCTGCAAACTGTAAACAGCTGTCCATACCCAAGCACCACTCAGCAGCTTTCAAGGGTAGCTTTCGATACAATGCCACTGTGTTGGAACAACATTCCACCACCATTAACCAGTTTGACAAATATTAATAATTTTCGTTTCCAATACCGGAAACATATTTTAAAATCCTGTTCTAACCCTTAGTGCATTTGTATCGAATTACAGTTTACACATAAACTTTAATTAAATATTTATTTTATTTACTGGTTATAATATAACATAACATTATATAGACATTTATTTTCTGCCTATTTATCATTATACTTAATTATTATAAACATTGTATATGTTAACGGAAATGTATGTAATCTGTCATTGTATAAAATTCCTAGGAAATGTATGTAATTCCTAAAATCGCACGGAAATGTGTGAAATAAATCATTTTATAGTACACATTTCCTAGGAAATCTATACATTTCCTAACTAACAATCGGAAATGTAAAACATCTAAGATATTGGAAGGTACGCGGGACGAGGGGTATGTATGTCGCAATCGGATTGTATAATCCGCCGAATTACAAACGGCCGGCATTTTGTAATATGCCAAAAATTCGTAATCAGAATTTTTTGGTTTGGATAAGGGGGTGGGTTAGGTTAGGTTCGTGTTTTTTAAAACTATACAGAAATAGGAGCCCCACTTCGTGGGGCTCCGTCGGCTCGCGACCGTCTTTTTGTAGAATTTTTGAAAAAGACGAATTTCGGCATATTACAAAATGCCGGCCGTTTGTAATACGGCGGATTATACAATCCGACTGCGACATGTACACGGGGTCAGCAGGACGAGGGGACTGATTACTTACCAAATGAAAATTTGATTTGATTGAATATAAGTTGATTTAAGAAATGTTAATTAGTAAGATAATATGAACATATTGTTATTAGCCGGGGCGGACTGCTAGTTTATTATAAAATTGGTCTCATTCTATTATCACGCCGTTGCATTTCGACTTATATTCGGATCTTAAGGGTGCTATTACGGATTTTTACAAAAACACGCTGTTTTTCGGTACCATTTTAACTTAAAGCAATTACACGTGAGAACATAGTAATATCTTAATTTAAAGATAATATATTCAGCTCTACGTTCATCTTATAAAAATTGTACGACGTTATACAAAATTGTCGCTGAAATACGATTTTCCCAGCACAAATCACAATAATCGCATAAAATGCAAAAAAATGGGGTCTAAAACGGTACCATTTTAAGAAAAGTAAAAGCCTAATCTATCTCCTTACCTATACATTATTGAGGGATATATAGTCCTTTATAGATTATGATAATTTTTTTGTATCTAAATCAAAATTTTATTTCAATTATTAGCTAAATTAAAAATACTTGTCGATTTCTTCATACATTTTGCTCTCGCGGGTCGTCAGACCGCGCTCAGAAGCGCTCTTGGAAGGACGGGTGTATCGCTCCTCGTCCCAAAAATAAAAACGAATAAGAAAAAGATTATTGTGCGTGCACTGTCGTTTTTGTGATTTGAAATATTTGATACTTTATAAGTAAGAGTAAACTGTATAAGTTTCATATTCAAATTATTTGTAATTTAAAATTATGTTTTAAAAATTACGTTGACTGAGATCCCCTTTTTTATGGGTTGTTGAACGGATTGGTGGGGTAAAGCAATTTGACAAAACTTAAATCCAAAATGGCGCCGACAAAAAATTTACATCTTTTCGTCATGGGTGTCATTTTCATGGTTTTTGGGGTAGCTATTAAACAATATGAGGTCAAAATTAAAATCCAAGATGGCGCCGACGAAAATTTTACATATTTTCGTCATGGGTGTCATTTTCATGGTTATTGGGGTATCTATTAACGAATATGAGGTCAACATTATAATCCAAGATGGCGCCGACGAAACTTTTACATCTTTTCGTCATGGGTGTCATTTTCATGGTTTTTGGGGTAGCTATTAACGAATATGAGGTCAAAACTGAAATCCAAAATGGCGCTGACGAAAATTTTACATCTTTTCGTCATGGGTGTCATTTTCATGGTTTTTGGGGTAGCTATTAACCAATATGAGGTCAAAACTAAAATCCAAGATGGCGCCGACGAAAAATTTGACATATTTTCGTCATGGGTGTCATTTTTGTGGTTTTAGGTGTGTCTCTTTAAATGATGTATCTCTTTAAAATTATTTTTAAGACTGTCCCACTCACACTCTGTATAGGTTATAGCTTTGCATACGCTAAGTACGTAAAAAATACTTATAAAATGCCAGGTGTATCTTTTTTTTCAATTAGATTAATTCATAAAACTCTTTGTGTACACCCCGTAAATGCAACCCGCCCAACTTTGTCACCCGCACGTGAGCTATCGTTTAATTATGTTTTCGTAGACAAAATAATCACATTAGCGAAACGGTATATGCCGGCTGCACGAAGTTAGAGAAGAAAACATGGATTTTCAGGAAAAATTTAGCAAATTTTTTTTGATGTAATTTTGTTGTTTAGGTATTTTTACGTGATTAGGGTTTGCAAAACTACAAGTCCCTTAGCACTTAGTATACCGATAGTGGGGCACCCTGTATAGTCGAATTCTTATATACTACGAGAGAGAGAGAGAGAAATAATCTTAAAGAGCATTGAAATAAATGTTTAGGAATCGTCGTTGGCGCCATCTTGGATTTTAGTTCTGACCTCATATTGGTTAATAGCTACCCCAAAAACCTTGAAAAAGACACCCATGACGAAAACATGTAAAATTTTCGTCGGCGCCATCTTGGATTTTAATTTTGACCTCATATTGTTTAATAGCTACCCCAAAAACCTTGAAAAAGACACCCATGACGAAAACATGTAAAATTTTCGTCGGCGCCATCTTGGATTTTAATTTTGACCTCATATTGTTTAATAGCTACCCCAAAAACCATGAAAATGACACCCATGACGAAAAGATGTAAATTTTTAGTCGGCGCCATCTTGGATTTTAGTTTTGACCTCATATTCGTTAATAGCTACCCCAAAAACCATGAAAATGACACCCATCACGAAAAAAAGTCAAATTTTCATCAACGCCATCTTGGATTATAGTTTTGACCTCATATTCGTTAATAGCTACCCCAAAAACCATGAAAATGACACCCATGACGAAAAAATGTCAAATTTTTCGTCGGAGCCATCTTGGATTTTAGTTTTGACCTCATATTGATTAATAGCTACCCCAAAAACCATGAAAATGACACCCATGACGAAAAGATGTAAAATTTTCGTCGGCGCCATCTTGGATTTTAGTTTTGACCTCGGGTAATAGCTTCCCCAAAAACCATCCACATTTGCAAAATATGTGTTTGCTCCTTAGGAAAAGTTCAGATTTCCTAGGTAATGTGACGAATCTAATTTATTTAATTCGGACCGTAACTCGGAATAACATACATATAACATACATACATATTTTCTAAGAATTGTATACAATGCCGGATTTAATACATTGCCGGTAACATAATAATATGTATGATAATTCTTAAAAAAGTACATATTTTAAACATTTCTTAAAAAGCTTCTAGATATTGCATACAATTCCTAGAGGTTTTGTAAAACACACACTTTTTTAAAGTTAGTTACTAACATACTTATCACAATAATTGTACCTACCTAGTTACTAATAAAAGTATAAAAATGAATTTTTAAAATTCGTAATAAATTAAAAATAATATCAAGTATGAAGATGGTCTATAAAATGGAATGCGCTATGTTTACGTGAGCGTGATGTTCCCGCGAACCACGTGGCGACGTTAGATACCTAAATTTGAGTAACGCAGATTTGTGACAGCGTCCTTAAACCACTAGGATTTGTATACAATTCCTTGATTTCATACATTTCCGGTATATACATAATTTCATTTTATTTATTTACATTAAGTATATACATAATTACATACTGATATTATATCTACCAGCTACCTATATTACATGTTTTAACTGATGTATTTATTTATTAGTATCTATCATATTAATAGAAATATATCTTTCACATAATATACTCATGTTAAATTATCATTATATACAATTCTAGACTGAAACTCCAATAGTCACTTGGGGTCACTGAAAATCAGTGGTGGTAAGGTATTAATCACATTGCCATCATATACTGAGTTGGCTCCATTTATCAGGTCACTCACTGCCACATTACAGTTCTTAGGAATAAGATTATTTTTATTTAATTATTTTTCTTTTTATTTCTTTTTGTTTATAAATGTATCTCGTGTTGTGATCTTGACAATAAATGTGTTTTATTTATTTATTTATTTAATGTCTCTTACTGCATGCTTTTCATGCAGTTGTCCGCACCATATGTATTGTGGTTTTTGTGTGTTAGTGTGTTTGTCCATACACACTTTCTCCAAAGCCCTGCTTTGGTCATGTTTCATGTATAAGCTCCTGTATAGTAGTAAAATTTAATGAAATATTTAATTCTTATTTCTTGAAATTTGGTATAGTATTTTTTGTGTGATACAAATCAAAACCAACAGTCAGGTTAGGTAGACTACAATTTACAAAACTGGCAGGGTTGCCATGCAATGGTTGGTGGTTAGTGAAACACTTGACTCGACTGTAAGCTTGTATTGAACTGCTTAAACTGTAGAACAACAGGACTATATATTCTAGACGCACACATACAATAGATTACACACTACACAGTACACTGTAAACTGTAGAATTAATATTAAAGACATAGTTCATTATATTTTTGTAGTCTTTGATTATTTATACAACAGACTAGAAATAAATACTATGTATGCGATTATACCTATTCTAGCCATCCATTTTCGTGTTCCTTAAAATTAAGAACATCTTAGTCAAAGGGCAACTTATTGTGCCCTTGCCCGTAATGCACTCATAATTTCAAGTTGAATGTTTGTCATTCTTTATGTACCAAACACAGTCACGGCCACGGCGCTCATTCCATTTTACTGGTATTAAAACAGATGAAATCCTTCATGATCCCATATCCTTCTTAGTAGCAAATGTAGAAATCCCTTTCTTGTGTCTACAATGTTTTTGTGGAGAATCGTATTATTATTTACATTTGGGATGGATTAATTCTTCTCCTCTCTTGAACAAATTTGTTATTGCGAACGTAAGCAATAAGTCTGTAATAAAACAATCTTATATTGGGTTACAAATCCATAAACCAATCATTAAAAATCATGTTTGTAAAAATTTATGTTCTGAGAAAATATCAGTTTACCATATAAAGCTTATTTTCTGCCTGTAGATTCTACATAACCTCACAGTCCATCCATAAACCATATTTAGCACTTATTTTTAAAATATTAGTCAACAATTAAAAACGAAAACAAACAAAGCTTCTCGTTTTGGTTTTGACAGAATCTCGTAAATAAACTGAACTAAATACCAGTCATATTAATGTACTCTGTGACTAAATAAGTCAGTTTACTTTGTTTATATAAAAATCCGAGTAGGTAGGTAGGTATTTATTTTTATTATTATGTTGATTGACACTTGACGCCACAGACTTGAAAATAAAAGGTACGTGTACATATATTTACATTAGTGCCATCTAGTGGCTCTGGAAGGAAAAGAACTTCAAGTCTGTGTTTAACGTGCCATCTAGTGTGTTAAAAGCAAAAGACCAAGAGATATAATCGAACATGTAGTACGTTTTTTCCCCACTGGCGCTTTAATTGCGCAAATTCATAGTGCAACTTTTTTTGTATGGAGTGAACCGTCTGTTGTATACGTAGTATATTATTATTAGTCTGTGCTAATATCTACCACTCTTCTGACATACGCGTAAAGCACCCATAGTCTAATCTCCAACTACAAACACTATGCAAATGGAAGAAGTTAACGTATAGACATTATTTATAAGCAGTTTCATCTTAGTTCAGTGGAAGCGCTCCTGAATCTAGTGCTCTTGTAAAAACCCCACCTGCCTCTAAGCTTGGTCATGAATATTAAACCCGGTTCACGGTAAAACTGCAGCTATCTTCAAACTATAATTATATTTTAATGGAGTCTCTCTTTGTGAAACTTCATAATTCCTGCTGTAATTTTTTATATGCATCAATTCCTTTGTACAGATAGATTATAAACAAAAATGTTTTCCATCTATCAGGATATGGATAAAGGTCCTTTGTAACGTACAGAAACAAAAGATAATAAAAAAGATACATTTTAGTAAAGCAAAATTACAAACGTGAATACACAATATTGGTGGGAGATAATACTAACACTATTATAATACCCAGTAAATTGAGATAACGCTTTCATAATTAAAACTTCCACAATGCAAACGCTTCAACAGGGCTACTGCAGTACAATAGGTAGATTATCCGCCAAGCTATCTCATATTAAAAACGTCATAATATACGATATATCAACGCGAATGCCTCGTTTGGTATAGAATTTTGTTTAGTACATATCTACTATAGTCAGCACATTATTTGTACACGTAGTCTTATTAAGGGAAAAATGCATTTTACCTTCGACTGTTATAAAAACACGCGCAAGTTAAAATTAATCGAGTCACTGTAACAGAATTGAATTTCGTCATTCAACTTTTTAATAGGATTGGGGGAGAAAGGTGCAAAGTTTTTATAATTAAATAGCTGGAAGTGAAATGACGCAGCTTTCTTGCTTCCTTAAATAATTGTTTTCTTTTACCATTGATCAGGATTCACAATTTAAATTGCCACTAGAAAAAATGTGCCAAAAATGTTCTTGATCCTGTATACCTTTTTTACGATTTGTATCTTGCCAAATATTTCTTCAAGTCCCTCAATCGTGAAACAAAAAACACCAAACCAAAATAGCCAGCAAGCAATTCGAATATAAAGCGGCGCGGGCACGTCGCATTTCGTCTCCAAGACCCGATAAATTTTGTTGGCCATAAATCCAGCCATGTCGATACTGCGAGGAAAACTAGCGACCCTAATAGCTCCTCTAATGAAACTGCTCGAACGTTCAGGTGAATTAATGTTCATTGTGAATTTATTTAAACATTCAAGTATTATCTGGGTTTATTGCCTGGTCTGTGGATTCATGAATGAAGTTTGTAAGCGATAAATTGACAAAGGGACAGAATTAGTTAGATATCCTTGTATTGGAATTTTGTTATACTTACAAAATATATTATGTATTGTGTATGTATTATGTATTCTATGCACCAATCATCTTATTTGTAGAACCTGACACGAGTGTGATTGTTTGTTACTCTTTCACGGCAAACATCTGTTTTGGAGCATATTATACTCATGATAGTCCGGATAGTCGTACTAAAGCATGTGCCCGAAATAATCGAGTACATTTTATGCGGGTATCACGCGAGGACAGCTACCTACGGTCTGAACCAAATTGTCTCATAGAAAAAGCCACGTTTAGAACCGTACTCAAACTTCCAAACAATTAACCCAAATGAATCTGGGTTGGCAACTACTCTCCACTGTTTAATTTGATGTAAAAGCAAGTGTTCACTCGTTGACTCGGATTTTGATATGCAGTTAACTTTGCAACAATTGTATAGACCCCAAGACATCCGAAAATCTATACTAATATTATAAAGCTTAAGAGTTTGTTTGTTTGAACGCGCTAATCTCAGGAACTACTGGTCCGATTGGAAAATTTCTTTCGGTGTTAGATAGCCCATTTATCGAAGAAGGCTATATATCATCATATCATATCACCAACAGGAGAGGAGCAATGTGGGTAAAACCGCGGGGCACAGCTATTTAAATTATATTTCTACTGCGTAAGTTGAGTTGGCATTAAAGGAAGTAAAGAAAGCATCAGATTGCAATAAAGATTGCTAATGATATTTATGGGAACGATGTTTTCGATAAAATATGACAATTACGAGACGAAATCTGGTAATTTTCTGATTTTATGTTGTTATAACTTGCCACCAATCGTAAGATTGGTTTCATAACCTTTTTCAATAAATGAGACTGAAAAAAAAAGCTTTCTAATCTTCATGAGCCTTAATAATTGACAAGTTTATCATCAGAAGATGATCATCCCTTGAACTAATGAAGTAGTTTTGAAGTAACTTTATAACCTAATTTTTCAGAGAGACACAACCACCTGTTTTGATACCTCATTTTCATCAAAAATAAAGATGGAAATATGAAACTATTCATAATGTGTCCATTCACGTTCGAAATTAATTCTTAAGCTACAAAATTCAAGCTTTTTAAAAGCTTTAGCAAGTTTAGGAATTATAATACTTTTACATTGAAATGAATTCCATTGATGTAGCCTTGTATTAAGGTTATTTCAGCTATTTTTTCAACGAAAAATAAAACATTTTTCAAAATAAAAATATGAATGAAAGTATCAAGAGAAAAGTCTGGATTACATAAATATGCATATATACATGAGATGGGACATACAATATATAAAGTGAAATGCGTTCTTAAAACCGTCCTAAATGTAGGTACGTTTTATTTCTTACAATGGCAGAGATATTCTAAATCTTTGTAAATAGCTCTAATTCAGATCGAATGATAATATAGCAAAACAAATACATGTTACATAAAGCAAACGAGCCGTGAATAGATAAGTTGTAGATGTCTTGTCGATACCAGAGAGAGTGAGGCAATGGATGCGGAAGTAAGGGTGTGGCTATAGGATGAGCGGGAGCGGTAGCGGAATTTAAAATGTAAATATTTTCTTTTAGTATCAATATGAAAGCGCTTGATCACACCTGCTAGTAATAAAATAAGTATTTGAAATGGTTTAAGTATGTTCAAACTGAATTATTGTTACAAGGTTGTATAAAATCGAAAAATCGATTGTAACTTATGTATTTCTTAAAATATACATATACATATTGGCCTCACATGCCTCAAAGGTAGAATATATAATATAGTATAACAAGAAGAAGTGATATGATTACGACAACAAACGTTACTTTTTTAGCGAAATAACTAAAAAAGTTCCTTTGTATTTTAGATGAAAAAATACTCGCTATCTCATGTATATCGTCGTAGTCTCACACGGCCTAAATAGGACGCCGCACTCAGTATATATTTGCTGGATTAGTAGCTATTAGAAAAAGTAGCGTATTGCGGTTAAACATCGTATGTATCTGTATCGTTGAGATCGTTTCATAAAAAGTAGTACCTACGTAAGTAAAAATGTACGACTTCGGAATTAAAAGGAACGAAAAGTATTTTTATGTTGAAGTTTTTATGTAGCATTTCAACATGAAATGTTCTACAATTACCTACATACTATTTTTGCGCTTTTCACTGTATCAAAATTATTATACATTACAACGATGTATGAATTTTCAGACTTTTATATAATGTGTACCTTAATGTTCAGTATTATTAATAGCTTACAAAATATTATGAAGATTATGTTTAAATATAACTACCTAAGACCAATTTAATATAAGGGATCAATAAAAGACTCGTTTCGTTATTTATAGACGTGGAAAATTAAATATTGATTTGCTTCGATATTATAAGTATGATTGTAATTTGTATACTGAAAATAACAATGCCTGTGTTATTCTATTTTCGTTTATAAGCTATAAGCTTTAATCAATGTTTATTATAATAAATGAGCAATTATATTTGAAGCTTTGTTGTTTCAATGTGAATTCTAGGTCTCCCATACACTATGGATATTATATACTAGCTGCTCCGCGCGGTTTCACCCCCGTGGCTCCACTCCTGTAAGCCGTAGCGTGATGATATATATCCTATAGCCAGCTTCCTAGGTTAATGGGCTATCTAACACCGAAATAATTTTTCAAATCGGACCAGTAGTTCCTGAGATTAGAGCGTTGAAACAAACAAACAAGCAAACTCTTCAGCTTTGTAATACATATTAGTATAGATTTCAGCTATTATTATGAAGGCTACTTTAGTCTGACGTAGGTTCGCGTATCAAGTCTTTCATACAGCCTTTAGACTATTACACGCGTAAGTCTATACGTAATCTACTATGTACGATTGCGTTACACTGTATAACTATTCTTACATACTCCTTACCTTTACACATCAACTATTATAGCAGTCTTTCACACAGCGTTTATAATATTACACTCGTAAGTCTATACGTAATCATGCTATATACTATGCTATATACTTTTGCGTCACACTGTATAACTATTCTTCCATACTCCTACTTTACCTTTACTCATAAAAAATAGCTTTACAGTATACCTATCACCATTATATCAGCTAGATAATACTCATTCAGTGGATAATCTCATTACCGGCCGCTGAACCGCTCGTCTGTTTCACTTTTAACTTTATTGCTTTATCGATTGTCACTCACACCGTCATGCGACACGTGATACGCAGTTTTCGCGTCGAATTTTAATTTTTATAGGATTAAAATGCCTATTGGTTATTTAAATTAAAAAATAGAGTAAAGGGCGCGATTCGACCCCGCGCCCTTTTATCGTATCGTAGCGATGCCATAGTTCAATTTTAGTAATCTATCAAATGGTTTTAATATTCTTAAATTCATTTAAATAAATGTACGTAATGTAATATTTTTAAAATTGCAATATAAGCCACGGGAAGGCTTCATAAAATGGGAATTTACGACAGTACTTTCATTCGTAGCTGTTCCCTTTGAATAACTATAGTATCTAGTAGTAAAATAGTAGACATAATATTACGGTGCTATTTTAATCAATATCTGTAGAAATTACTTGAAATTGAAACACAAAAGAAAAGATATAATGACCTAGATATTTATACAAGTAAATTATCCGAAACAAATATTACAGCAATCATACATTAACCTCTAGTGACAACTATATGTAAGGGTTACAGCCGGCTTGCATAATGAATCAGCTGGATTTGCATTTTATCACACGCGATTGAACTAATGCCTCAGCTGTGCTCAATAAGGGCATGTGTTTAATTTATTGTACACAAAACAATGCACCTTTACAATTTACAATACAAATTATAGTGTGGAACTTTTACAATTTCACTTATATTATACAAAATACAGTGTGACATATTTACAAATTACACTTATATTATACAAAATACCTACATTGTGGAACTTTTATAATTACACTTATACAAAATTATAGTGTGGCACTTTTACTTAGGTATGTTGTACGAAATATACCGTGGCATGTTGAGACGCTAATTTTATAGTGACTATAAGTGATGATTAAAAATTGCAGCGCTTTTAAATTGCTATTTATTTGTTGCTAGTTTCAGCGCACGCTTTCTTTGACATGGTATAAAAGTTTCTGTTGATAAATCTATAATATGTATCTGAACAAACTTTTAAACTATAGCGACACCTACTAACTGTTAAGAAGATTGTATCGATATGGTCTATGAAAACAATTAATTATATTGAAAATGTCGGCTATTACACTAAACCTGTGTTTAAATGAATTTAATATCCTTGGTGCAGGAAATAATTATTCTTACTATACATACTTATAATAAAATCGTTATAAAATCTATTGCACGATATTACTATATTTAATCTTTATTAATCTATAACTATTTTTAACGTTCATTATATTTTTGATGTCATTTTTGTTATTTAAACTAGTTAAAAAACAGTTTAAAAAAGTTCTGTCTTGGACGTCCGTGTGTCTGTATGTGCGGATCCTTTTTCTTGTTAACACGATAGCGACCGAAATACTTTACTAATCGAGTCTTTTTTTTTCTCTTACGCTTGAGTATGCTCAGGAATAGAACCCTTTCATTTTTCAGGGTCTGATTCGATGTGGTTTAATTGTTATTAAATAAACAAAAATAATGCGTGGTGGATTATGGCCTGTACCCTTATAGGAGGCCCGTGTCCCAGCAGTGGGAACGTATATGGGCTGATGATGATGATGATGATGATGAAACAAAAAAAATATCGATTTTTTTTTTTTATAGTGTACTCAAAATTCACCATTATAAACTCGATTCTTTATACTATAAGCCAAGGTTTAAAAAAATAAGTTGGTAGTCAGTCCCTTAAACCTGCGCAGTTTCACATCTAGGTGGGGCCACAAGAAAAATAGCTCAATTATTACGGTACCGCTTTCTTTACTTTTCCAAATGTTTTATTTTATTTCATTTTTATATTTATAGTCACGTACTCTTTATAAATAATCAATTTTATTGTAAAGGATGAGATTATGAGGCGTGCACTTTTGGATTTTCAAAACTATTTTAATATTTACTATTGATTATTTTAGTTCGTTTTTGAATACTGTTATGTACTTTAAATGAAAACTACCTGAAATTCTATATGTACATAAACATAACATAAAGGTCTATGTAACAATGTAAGTTAAAGTTAAAGTAACCGTCTCGAGAGGGTATGCCGTTTTAAAACGAAACCAATCTGTGGCTTCCAACAGACAGACGAACTTACTCTGCAATTTATAGCTACCCACATTTTTGTTAGTTTCGAATTTGGATTCTGTGTTTCAAATTGTTCCACAAAAACGTATTTATTTATTTCTTTTAAGAAAAACGTCCATTCATGTATGAATTATAATTATAATTTTATTCATGTAAAAAAAAAAAACACTAGTTGTGCCCCGCGCTTTTAACCGCATTTCTCCTTCCTGTTGGTCAGGGCGTAATCCTTCTAATATTATAAATGCGAAAGTTTGTATGGATGTATGGATGTTTGTTACTCTTTCACGTAAAAACTACTGAACCGATTACAATGAAATTTAGCACACATATAGAGGGTAACTCGGATTACACATAGGATAGTTTTTATCCCGGAAATCCCACGGGAACGGGAACTATGCGGGTTTTCCTTTGCAAACGCGGGCGAAGCCGCGGGCGGAAATCTACTGATATATAAAGCCTTCCTCGATGAATGGGCTACCTAACACTGAAATAATTTTTCCAATCAGCCCGTGTTCCTTGGATTACCGCGTTCAACAAACCAAACAAATCTTCAGCAATATAATTTTAAAATAAGCTAGATAGTTCAATATGAATCAATTTATTTCTTGAAAAAGAACAAAGAAGTCCAAATAACATTTTAACACATTTTAACACATTTAAAAATAATCCACTTGTTCTAGACTACAAACCTGAAAATCATTTTATCAGAAATTGTATTCCAGAGCGCGAAATAAGATTCAGTTTCATTCTTTCATTACAAAAGTAAGATTAGACTCTATAATGTTCACTTCATAAAACTTTGAACAAAAAGCTGTTATCCCGAAGTATTGTGTATGATTTCCGCTCGATCGGCTGCGTTCTTGATGCTTTAAATTGACTTTGTATAGAGGGAAATATTGTATAGATATAAGTTGGGCTTCTTCTAGATGGAACTAACTGTTCAACTTTATAATATTAGTATAGATATACTAATATTATAAAGTTTTAAATTTATATAATTTATATTTTTATATTTTATTTATATTTTTTTTATATAATTTTAAATTTATAATATTAGTATAGATATACTAATATTATAAAGTTGTTTGTTTGAACGGGCTAATCTCAGGAACTACTTGTGCGATTTGACAAATTCTTGACGCCCTTGTGCATGTCGCTACCAGGGTGAACCTTCAGTTCACCCCCGCGTCCGCGTTAAAATGTAGAAGCCCTTCTGGCTAACATTGAGAAACACCTTACAAAAAAAAAAGGCAAATTCTTTCTGTGTGGTCTTCAAATGCGGGTAAAACCGCAGGGCACAGCTAGTCAGGTATATTTTAGATATATTTTTTTTGTAAAATATCATCTGATATTAATTTATAAAAATTATATTGTTGTGTCTTGAATTTCGACCAATATAAAAAAATAATAAAAAAAATATTTAGTTACTTAAATTATTATATTTTAGTGTTTGATTTGCACATGTTCTGTTCATATATTTGTTTAGCTTTTGTTTGTATTTATCTGCATACGTGTTATTTAAATGAATTGTTTTACAAAAGCAATGTACATAAAGCAAAAATCTCAGCATATTGTTGATTTAAATGTGTCGAATGTTGGAGTTTCCATCAGCGTGTGTTTCACGTTTTTGAAGAATTATTTTTACATTTGTGTATTCGCCAACACCTTCTATATGTTTTCATATTTTTGGTTGAAACATTTTTATTCGAAAAACCTTTCTCGTTATGTAAATAACAGTACGACATTTGAAGTAAAAACAATCTATATACATATAATAAATCTGTGATTAAAAAAATTTTTGTCTGTCTGTCTGTCTGTATGTAAAGGCATCACGTGAAAACTAACGTTCTGATTTCGATGAAACTTGGTATAATTATACCTTATTATCCTGGGCGTAAAATAGGATACTTTTTATGCCGTTAAAATACGTAGAAAAAAAAATCTTAATTTTTCCGCGCGGACGGAGTCGCGGGCGGAAGCTAGTGAAATAATATTTTACAATTATTTTTCTGTACTATTGCTAAACAATTGAACTAATTTTAAATGCAGCTGTGTAGAATAATGTATATTCTAAATAATCCTATATTATGTTCTCTCATTAAGTTCCTAGATAAGGTAAGCTTTTTATATTCATTTACGTAATACAGGCTTAGCAATACCAATTGATTCATATTACCTTTTTGTCTTATCTTTCCGCTCCGATATTGTAACTCGTCAGCAAATGTTAAGGCTTTATCTGATAGAACGCGTAGGTACATAGCGCGCGTCAGAGCGCTAATATTATGTCGCCGAATTGTCTTTAGTTGCGGGCACGTAATATGACAAGAAGTTGCTTGAATAAAAAGTGTGCGCATTAAGTTTTAGTACTTTTTTTACAAGCGTAAGCTTACACTTAGTTAGCACTACGCAACTTTTTGTTCAAGTTTGCCGAGCGATAATATACCGTTATACATAACTACAAAGCTCTAACGCGAGCTAAAACGCGTTCTATCTGACATATCCATAACCCATTGCAACGCTCTATTGCCAAATTTAATTTTGCGCCGTAATGGCTCGCTATCAGCGGGTTTAATATCAAATAACAGCCTTCCCACAAACGTAGTGAATTCCAGGAATATTACATTGTTTAGAATTATGGAGATGAGGTATGTGTTTGGGATTAATTGCGAGAACTGGCCCTGAGCTATTTATATGATATCTGTTGATGCGGGGTTTGGGGCATCTATCTATCACGTGCTAAATAGAGTTTTCACACGTGTTTATGTGCGTCATTGTATTGCATCTAGATATTATATCACATTACGTGTAACGACCTCTTTAAATACATAGGCTCATCATCAGGCTTTCAATATATTTTATTCTCTCGCGTGTTATACAGTCATATTATGGGAATATAGGAAAAGGAATAGGCATTACTGCGACGCACGTAGCTCCAAATGTGCATATCCCGTTTCACGCCTTTTAAATTCGCGGCGTAGTTACTACTTACTGCACTTAATTCAGATTAATCTTATAAAATGTTTACTAGTAAAATCGTAAACATAGGATACCGTACTAAGCTAAGATATTTCTGAATTTAATGATTTGAGCACGGTATGTTTATTTGAAATTACAACGCTATTGTGCATACAGTTTTTAGTATCTCCTATCTACTATCGATTTGTCTATCCGTCGGTATTTGTTATGATCTCTAAATAAAGCTTGAGGCATTACGATGTAATATAAATACATCGTTATGCCTCAAGCCTTATTCTAATTAATAAATGAGAACATACAAGATAAGTTGGTAATTTGAAATTGCGCTTATCAATTCGCGTCACGGGTTTATTGAGCCAAATCTCGGTCCTCAGTAAACGATTTCCTTAAGGGTTTAGGGATTACATTGATTGAAATTATCCGTATTGATGTGTTGGATATGTTCATGTGGATTTATTGCGGCTTTAGCCATGGGATGGTAAATTTAAATGACGTATTTAGGTGGGTTTTGTGCTAAAGTAGTCGACGTTTTAAATAGGTGAAAGTTCTAAATTTTTGTAGTTATTGTTAAGTATAATGGATACATCATAGATTCAAATTAATTATAGTAGTGCAGAGTCTGTTTATTTTTAATGACTATGTACAAAACTGTAAGTCAAAACCAAACGGTAGTAAAAAAAAAATGTGTGCGTGTACTAGTGTACACACGCAAGTGAAACTTCTTTATGACCTTATTTTTCAAAAAATAATTTACTATATGCAACTTTACAGAAATACGTCGAATCATGTGTGGTAGGGATAAGAAAAAGATGGCGCGTAACGGAAAAATGTTACACGTAACGAAAAAATGTTACATTCATTTTTTTCCAACCCCGATAAAAAGTTTCACTTCAATAAAACTTGAATTTACAAGACATTAAAAAACAAACAAAAAGATATCTAAAGCATCTATTATTAGATTACCTTCTGTTTCTGGACGTAATAAATGTACCAACGGTATCCTAGCATTATTCAAAGACTAAGATTTCTCCAGACTCCAGATAGGTATTAAATTTGATCAGTTATGCAGATTTCGTATCCCTTTGTCTCCTGTTTTGCATGTTATTTTGATATCTTGTTCAATGTATGCACAACAATTGGATCGGATAATTGCTAGATGTTTTGTTAATTTCTTATTTATATGTATGTCTTAATAAAAATATAGACATCTTATTAAGTAATACTTTGAAAATAATCAAATCAAAAGTGTTTTGTTGTTCGTGTTTCAAAATTAAGTAGGTAGTCGTACGAAACGATAAGATAATATAAAATTGCAAATGGGTATTATGTATTTATTTTAAAAACTTCATTTTCATCTAAAACAGACTTCATATAAAGCTGTTTGAAGAGTTTATTTACCGTATTGACTGTTACGTCACCGCATTTTTTGCTTTTCATTATTGCCTTCATGAATCTTTCAGAGTCATACATCCAATTGTTCAAATACAGATGTGACAGCATGATTTAAACCTACAGTTAACCCCGCATTGTTCAAAAGCTCGTTTAGGCGTACAATCAATACGGCGTTACGTGCCAAGCGTTGATTTTTTGTCGGCCACAGCGCCCGGGGGAAATCATATGTCGGCAACATGTCGGCCAGCTTGAGGGTTGTCGGCCAGTTTTGGGAGATGTCGGCCAACTCTATCGCTAACAATTTGATGGACGTGGATCTTTTCGGATGAAGGGATACGTGTTGTTTTGATGTGAATGGCTTACGGGAATTTTCATGAATCGTTTGCGGTTTTCCTTGGTTTTGTTTAGAATTTGTAAGGTAAAATTCAGATTGGAATTGTCGTTTCTGTTTTTTTTTATTTCCTATAAATTAGGAATTTTAATATCTAAAAAAGGAAGAGTGAAATCGATACGTGAAATCTGTACGCCATTTATAACAATTTGTTTGAAAATACAACATCTTTTAAATCAATAGGTACCTACTGCAAAAGTTTAAATTAACAATCTTCATGAATCAACTCAGTCACCCTTTTATAAATACTAACATTAACTTATTAAAACGTTACGAAAAGTCCCTGCAAGTTCCCAAAGAACTAAAACCTTTAAGAGGCCTACACCACCGAAACTAGCGCCACCGAACATTTTATTTTTTTACTCCTTAACCAGATCAAATTTAAAAAATCTAGCTCGGTACTTTGCTAGTATATTACTTGTAGTATTTTTGGTATTACTTTTCACTATTCTAACTGTTCATTATTCTAGAGAACTTTTGATTACCGCCAAAAGTGGCCACTTTTGGCGGTAATCAAAAGTTCTCCTAATTTACCGAATGCAAAATAATGAAAAGTAATACCAAAAATACTACAAGTAATATACTAGCAAAGTACCGAGCTAGATTTTTTAAATTTGATCTGGTTTAGGAGTAAAAAAATAAAATGTTGGGGGGGCGCTAGTTTCGGTGGTGTAGTCGCCTTAAGGAACCGGTGGGGAATCGAGACTAATTGTACTTAACGGGTGCCATGAGACACTTCGCGTCTGGTTCAATGACCTGACTTCTTGGTACCCCCAAAATGGTCCAGACGTATAATTAATGTTCCCCGTGCTTGCTTGGCATTTTTATGGTATGAATTTATTTGTCTTGTTCAGAGGTTTTAATATTGTATATGAAATTTGAATTTAAATGCAACTTAATTTTGCCTTGGTTTTGCATGCAAATATGTTTATAAATACGGTTACAATTAACTCTGATGACTAAAAGCTCGATCTTCTAATTGCGAAGGAAATACAATCTTACTAAAAGAGATGGAATTTCAATTATAAAACATTAATATTCGCAACTGTTGTGAAAAATTGTTTTGTTAAACAACAACATTATTAATAGTTTTTAATTCCGTTGGAAAGTCATTAATTTCTAAATGTAATTAACGTTGCTTATTATAAAACAAAAGATATGAAAAATAAAGGGAACGTTGTATTTATAAGAGCTCAACTGGGATAAAGATTTATTATAATTTTTCATATAAGCTGTAAGGAGGGATTTTCCCTACTAACTCCAGATAGCGATTGACTATTTTTTTATAAAATTAAGGCTCTGATTAATTATTATCAAATCTTTTGCTCTATTTTCTTTAAGTTCTCTTTTTTGTGAGGAAACGTTGCATAGGGACAAAAGGTTATGTCGGATTTCTATCGACTACATCATATTCTACTAATACGTATATGTATTGTGTATATTGCGTTTTTGAGCCAAAACGAACGTTTTTGTTGTAAAATAAGTGATAACTGCGTTAAAAACAACCGACTTCAAACTTGCACTTGCAACATTTACAAATATGTATATAAAAAAATGCTCATAAAATAAAAACTACTGGGCCTATCCGAATAAAATTTTTATGGGACCAATTCGACACCATCCCGCATCGAACAAAAAAAGATCCGCATC
Source organism: Colias croceus (assembly GCF_905220415.1). Classification (NCBI taxonomy): domain Eukaryota; kingdom Metazoa; phylum Arthropoda; class Insecta; order Lepidoptera; family Pieridae; genus Colias; species Colias croceus. The sequence continues at coordinate 12,866,802 of NC_059537.1, forward strand.
GAAATCACGTAAATCGGTTCAGAAACCTCGGAGTAATCGGTGTACATACATAAAAAAAAAATTATATACATTTATATAAAAATTCATTTTCGGCCATACCGGCCGAATTGATAACCTCCTCCTTTTTTTTTGAAGTTGGTTAAAAAACGAATTTTGATGTACTTTATTGATAGATTAGATCTTGAAGAATAATGAAAGCAGACACATATTTTTTTCGCAAAAAACTAACTTGAAAGGAATGCCATAGAGGCATAGAGCGTGGAAATAGATCTTTCTCAGTTCTGACTTGCAGATGTTATAATGGTTAAATTTTTAAAAAGGATAAGAACAACTTGAGACGATCAAAATCAAACAAACATAAACAAACCTTATTTCTCACAACAACCACATACAATGTAAGGTAATGTACTTATTCATAATTCCATTCATACTTGAGACTTTAAAAAGTCGAATCCAATTTGTTCCGCAGCGACACGAAATTTGTTGATAAAAAGTTTGAGGTTTCAGTTAAAACTTCTTTATCGCCACTTGTTACAATCCTGCGGTAATGAGTTAACTTGTATCTGCTATGTTATTTTAATAACAAAGTCGTTGTTTGTTTATTTAATCTATACTAATATTATAAAGAGGAAAGGTTTGTAATTATGTATGTATGGTTTTCACGCATAAACTACTGGACCGGTTTCAAAAATTCTTTCACCATTAGAAAGCTGCATCTTCACTGAGCAACATAGGCTATTTATCCCGGAAATCCCACGGGAACGGGAACTATGCGGGCGAGGCCGCAGGCGGATAGCTAGTTAAATAATAAATGGGTTGAGACGAGTAATTTTATAAAATTACAAATGTGGGGTATCGAGTAGTGTCAAAAGCAATGATTAAATCTGAAATCCCCAAATACATAAATCTTAAAAATCTCATTACATTTTTATTTGGTCGTGTTATACGTGACTCTCGCTGATAAACGATGTTAAATTAATAATTTAACAGAGGAGTTTGTGTAAAAGCTGTAGTATTATAATTTCATTAGTGATATTATATCAAGATCGGTCAGTGCCCTCGCACGCTCAATATCCTAACATAAACTGAACGTAATTGAACGGCTCCTGAACTTAAAATTGCCTCGTGAATCGTGATGTATAGGGGAAGGAGGCCTAAAGTGGGCACAGAGCCTAAAGCGGGCACTCAGTATAGTATCGGAATTTTAAATAATGGCACGCGCGCGACGCGTGAGCACGATCCCCAAACCCCTAGCCCACCTCGCGGCAGTCGTTCGATTCGCTTGCGAGCACGCATTTACAAGCTGCAACAAATAAATGTTTTTCGATGATTTTTGAAAAATATTGCAAGGTATGTAATATGTGTTCTTTTTATTTTGGTGTTTACAATCCTTTAACCAAATTTTGTAAGTTATTAAGTGGCTATCTGGCCGTATTTTAGTTGCATAAAAATCCACGTGTCTAAAAATTTTGATGTTAGAATTTCGTCTGAACCTTTCATATGTCGAAAAAGGCAAAGCGGGCAGGGTAAAGCGGGCACGCGCCCGCTTTGCCCCGTCCGCTAAAATTCACTTACATTCTTTCTTTCATTCATAACACACACATACATTCTTTTGTTAATTTGCTTTTTCCTTTCATATGGTTAGTAAATATAAGCGTAAAACTTCACAAGCCTCATGGCAACGCTCAACTATGCAGCAAGCAATGCGAGAAGTGCAAGAGTTAGGAAAACCTGTCAAAAAAGTAGCAACTAAATATGGGATTCCAAGAACGACATTGCAAAGACATCTTAAATCGTTCGTGTAATGAGCTTGGTAGGTTAACTACTGTCTTTTCTACGGAACAAGATATGGAGCTTTTGGAATACGTGGACTCTTTATTTTACGGGCTGTCTAAACAAGAATTTATGGAACTTGTATACTTACCTATTAGGTACATTATTTTAGGAATTATTTTGTTTAAATACTTGTCGTTCACATGTTATGCCGACCTTTATAATTTGTTTCATCATTAATGACAATTATAAATTTATTTTTAATTTTGTAATGAGACTATATGAGACTTTTATTTTTTTAAGTTCCTTTGTTTCATATATAAATTTAAAAATAATTGTGTGACTGTTTGAAATACATAAACTTATAAAATATTTTTGTCTTTTACTGTATTTATTATATATATATATATATATATATTATTTGTGGCTGTATATTTTGAAATCTGCTGTTTAAATCCAGGCCTGCCCACTTTACCCAACTACTGCCCGTTTTGCCCTAAACGAAAGCCCGCTTTAGGCCACCCCTTCGGGCAAAGCAGGCAATCGTAGGCTTTTAGTAATCTGTTAATAATTATTATATACTTTAACTTTTGACAAATTTAACCTCTTAGCATTCAAAAGTATTTAGTAATGGAACTTTTTGCAAAAAAATAAATGGTTTAACTTCTTTTCAAACTTCATTTTTTTTAATTTTCCGGTAAGGTGCCCCCTTTGGGCCCACTTCCCCTAGTGTATACGATAATGCTATCAAATTATGTGGGTCGATTCTTATGGGTAAGTATTTATTATTAAAGTGTAGGTGGGTGAGGTAGGAAAAGATTACTTTAAAGGGCACCGTACAGAAAGGATACAAATGGTGTATTTCCGTTGCTGCTATAACAATAAACACTAAAAAGTAAAAACTGATTAAAATTAATGTTTTTTTGTCATGCAACACATTTTTTGTCGTTTTGTATATGTCGTCGCCATATCGTAGATTAGCTCATTTCATATGAAATGATTGATCATTTCATGAACATAACAATCCTTGATTTAGATATAAATAGTTGAAAACGTTAAAAAAATATCGTAAAGAAAAGCGAATGAACAGACAGGACAATGCGGATGTGAATTATACATTCCTGGTATCGGTACACTTTCGGGTCTAAATATCAGTCCATATCGATTACTTGCCTATTACATTGTGATATTACAAGGTATATATTGTGTAATGTATTGGATATTGCATTGCAATGAGTACCGTAAAATAGCCCAAGACTACCTAGTTGTTTAAGATAATAAAGCTAGATTTAAATGCAGTCAAAAGCTATCTTCAAGTGTGAGTGTGGGGTGGGGGCTGGTGGTGCGCCAGTCGCGATGTCCCACTTTCCGTTCATTATGTAAGACGTTCCGAAATATTGGTCTGTTTTGAATTGTTACAGCACATCTACAGTTTGTGTAGTGGCACCTTCAACGACAGTGAAACTTTTAACTATGCTTTTACAGGTGACTGGGGAGTTGATACTTTGTGATGTTATAATATATTTCGATAAATAAGGATCGCATTAGTAAAGTGAATGCCATTTCGTTTCGCGTATTTAGTTTTTCTAGTGAATTTTTCTTGTATAATTATCATATTGGTTTTGAAATGTCATTTTTCACATTATGGTCCTGTCTTGATATCTGATTTATTATTTTCTATTATTATCTTTAACCCTTAAAGCTTTTCTGTCACTTTTTTAGTACATGTACTTATTGCCGTGTAAATCTTGAACGTTCCAAAAAATCTAGAAAATTGACTACGTTGGAGAAAGTACAATAACAATCCTTTATTTTTCTCCTACATGCCAATTATAGAGAACATTTGATTCGTATGCTAGGTGACTGTTGAATTTAGGGATTCCCGGAATTAGTGATGGTTTGTGTTTCTGGTCAATAATAGCTTTTATGAAATAGTTTCCGTGTTTGATTTCTATTGATTTAACTTTCAGGTGAGATAAACTGTTGTTTTTGCTCGAAAGATTATGAAATATTCAAATAATTCTATGACAAAACATCCGAAATATAGCTGGTCCGTTTTTTGGGACAGTGCCGTAGATACAGGTAACTAAGAACCATTTGGCATGTCCCAAGAAACGGACGTTGCCATGATTCGTACTTTAATAAAATATCACTTTTATGGGATTTCTTTGCTTTAGAGTCTTTAGTTATATGTAGAATTATTTTTAATTAAGTTCAAAATGACGAATATAATCTAAGATCAGTTAAATCTGTTGGGTCTACAATAGAACCGGGAGTTCCTCGACCCCCACATGCATTTCGACTAAATGTCCTAATCATCGGCCAAATATCACTTCACATTTAGAAAAAACCATTATTATTTGTATTAAATGAAACCAAAGGTTGCTTGACACAAAATAATAAATGTTATTTAACATTCCACCCAACTAAATAGTTTGATTGAGCTCGAGAGGGCTCAATTATCATTTAAAATTGAAGAATTTTTTGTTATAAAAGATAGTGAAAATACTGTGATACAATAAAACAATAAAATGCTATTTGAAATTGATTTCAATTGTGTTATATTAAGTGAATATTTATTTTTTTTTCATTCTTATTTTATAACCTGTATGACAGCGTTGTCCGTTTTTTGAGACAGCAATGAAGATGGGGTTCTTGGCAAAGGCCGTTTTAACGGACATCCTGAAAAACCTACTTACAGAAAATTTGTTTTATTTTTTTCTCTACTATAGTATTTTTTAATCAATAACTATCACTAAAATCAATTCAAGTCATATCTGGGTACATTATTTCAGGGCTTGCCGTGTTAAGGGTTAAATGGTTCAACTCTCGCGTCATTAACAATCTCGTTCCCTATTTCATTGCATAATGCATAGGGAACAATGCTTATCTAAGCAAACATGGACTGAGTGGTCCATTTACTTTCTATGTTATTTAGTTTTTTTGACATGAGCTGTTCCTATATCGAGTAATCTCAACCAACTGTGAAACAAGATCCCTTTAAAAGTACTTATTTTATGCTACATCTAGGCGTTATCAAAACATTATATACTAAACCCTTCTTCTATAACCACTATATATATAAAACAGAATTTCAATAGTTGCAGCAATTTTTGAGTTTATCGTTAACAGACAGACAGATGCCACGGGGGACTTAAATTAAAATATGTAATAATTATAGCAAATATACAAACTATTTAATTTCTAACGTTTGTCAAAACTTTAGAAATGTTTATTAAACAAAAGGATACGTTACCTAAAAACCTCGTTCCTAGAAAAGCTTTCTACCTTTCTGAGTACAGACGGACTAGATTTATATATAGGACTGTGTACGGTACATTTAGCGTTACAACGTAAATCTAAACGTTTTATTGTAGTAATGAATAATTTGACATAATGCGCCATTTCAATGCTGTATTATTTGTATTTAATTTTCTATTGTTAAAGAGGATCAAAAATGTTATAGGTGTGTGTATTAATTTTTGGTTAAATATTTTCGGTTATTTTCACATCTATTTTGTAATTTTAATCAATGTTTTTTACCTATTAGATGTGTTATCTATTAATTAATAATTTGATATTTTGATTAATAATATGCGACAAAAATGCTTTTTTAAGTTCTGTGAACAATTGACAAAAAAGCTTCCTTATTAATAATTTTTTGGTTTTGATCCTTATTAATAAAATACTGGTCAGTATGTGTCCTGTATATAAGGAACCTATATACTTATATAGTTATACATACGTAGCTATACTTCACGTCGCTCTAAAAACGTTATAAACACATCCAAGCTCTGACGTCATGGTTTGAAAGCACACAGCTTAATCGCGCGTGAAGTTGCGAACGTGCTCTATGTAAACGATCGTGTTAATTAACGTTCGCTAAATGGCACTGTTTGAGCTAAATATCGCTTTGTTTGATGACGATGATTGAGTACATGAGGTGTGATTTGTGTTCCGGGTTCCGTATGTTTGATTTATTGGTAAGTAATAAAAAAAACATACAATAGAGAGTGGTACTGTGTAGGAATAATTTGGTTAGTTATGTTTTGGTTATAGTTTGTTGGAAGGTAGATAGTACGAAGAAACAACCTTCTGAATATTATTAGGACAGCGATTACTGACATTTACATCTATTCATAAAGTTCCCCAATACTTTGTTAAGAACAAGTTATGTACGTAGAAATTCCACTTCCAACCAATTTTTAAGGACAATGTCTGTAGTAGCAGTTGATCAAATAAGTATTACGATCTACAATCATTCCGTCGAACGTCTCAAGTATGGTCTCAAGTGTTCAATTTATGGAAACTATACTAACAAAAATGGCCTAAAAACCGATACAAAAGTGCTCTTGAAAGAAGCCTAAATATATAATATCAAGTTTGAATTTGTTACGCATACTTTATAGTTTGGGATCTAGCTAATATTTACTTACGTCTTTTAATACATGAATATTTTACTGAAAACCAACTTCGGGATTTAGGCTATCCATTACTGAAACATGAGTGCTATTGTGTATGTATGTAGGTCAGCCCTAGATGTTTAGAAATCTCATGTTTCATTATTGACAGTTGTAGCTAATGATCATTTATTTAGCTGGCTAATTATTGTTTTAGTATTTATTTGTTTATTTATATTGTTATGATTATTTGTGTGCTTTTTATTGTTCTTTATACTTCGTTTAAATGTCAGTTAATTAAATATTTGTTTCTGAATCGCAACTCAAAAAAAAATGTAGAGTTCACTTAGATAAATCAGACATCAAAATGAATGATATTTAATGACCAGACAGACCTAGGTACTGAATATATAAATTATTTAATCAAAAATATCCATCAGTCAACCCGTATCAGAGGAGTTACCTGTGACGTGATTATACAGATACAGCCTGTCCTTAATCCATATCAAATGTATGAAATATCCCAAATCTGCTACAATACCATTTATGTATTCTATTGTGTTCTGAATATTACTTTGTTCTTTTCTGTCTAGCCAGCCATATGGTAGCCGTTATGGC